>NW_010106436.1:16670-44654 GCF_000699245.1 Pterocles gutturalis | reverse complement strand
CGCTGTTTCGGGCCTCGGCCTTTCCCGCTGCAGCTCCGTTGCCTTTATGAGAAGAGGAGCCTGGAGGCTCTCTCATGCGTGGGTTTGGTTTCCTCCCCTTTCCCCGGCTGCTCAGCATGAGCCTGGTTGTTCCCCTGCGGTGGGACTGCTGCCAGGCGAGGTCTGGCTGCTGGGTGGATCGCTCTGAACCTGGCATCTTGCTAGAGACAGGAGATTTTTTTTTTTTCCCCTCAAATGTGTCAACATAGATAGATAAGGTTGAATTTCACCTGCCTTTACTCTCACTGCCATAAGATCTTTCTGGAGCTCTTCAGAGCCAGCACAGTTTTTCCTTCTGTTCCAAGTGTCCCAACATTACTGGCAGGCTGCCACTTCGCTATTAGCTTCATTTTTCTGGGTTTTTTTCCCTTTCAATTCCTAAAGTTCAGTATGTTCATAAAAACTAATATTTGTAGATTTACTTGTGGCTGGGACCTGAGTGGACGCTTTGCTTTTCATTTCTTGGCTTTAGTTCTTTTGTGCATGTTTCTCCTTAATATCCCTGTGGGCTTTTGAGTATCCAACTCAGTATAGCTGAAAGATCCAGAGTCTGCCGTGAGGCTTGTATGGATGTGGATACATTCTGCTGGCTAATTCCTGTAACCCTTCTTTGACCTCAGCATTCACAGAATTATAAACCATAATCCTTTACTTACGTTTTGAGGGCCAGTTCAAATAAGATTACTTAAACGTGCCTGTTAGGAGACACTACATCACAGTGTGGATATGATATAACTACACAGAAACTGATTGTTAAGAGCTCACTTGCAAGAAATTTATTTTCAACTGTAAAATTAGTTCTCCATGTTTTTCTAGCTACTCTAATTGTTTCATTTCCGATGAATCTCCGAGTCATTTCTAACCAGCATTTGAATGACAGTTTCTAATATGAACAGCCTTCTGAGAGATTTGTCTTTGCCATCTTCTCATCTCGCAAAGATTAAGAGAGTGTTGCTTTCATTTTCTATCTACATCAACATTAAAAGTAGTTAAACTAAGTATTTATTATTCTGGTAGGACTGTGAGCTTGTTTGCAGTCTATGGTCTTGACACGTGTATTCCTGCATGAGCATACTGCACCAGTAGCATGGCTAATATTACAAAACCATGTATCTGTTATTCTGAGACCTGATCCATGTCTCTAGTGCTAGTGCACGTACAAGTACAAAGAAGGCATTTGCCTTACTTTCTAAGCCAGTTCAAGTTTGTCACAGCGTGACCTTTTTGAATGTTGTCTTATTCCAGCTCAACAGGTGGTATAGTTCTAGCAGGTTTTATATGTACACATGTGCAGTTGTCCTAGAGGAATTCTGTGTTAGTGCAAGTCGGCTGAAACTTCTTAGGTATAGGCAAAACTGCAGGTTACCGTTAAACTGTTCCTATCTAATAACGTGTTCTGACAAGATCAAGCTGCTGGGTCATTGAGTTGCGTCTCTTCCCAACCCCCAAGCTGATTTCCTTTTTGTTTTAAACAATGCCCTGATGTCTCAGATACTTTTACTGGTACCTAACTTAGGAAAATATGAATACTAAAAAAAAATAAAATAAAAGCTTTTAGAGACTTTTACCTTTGAACTTGCCTGGTAGTTCAGAATATGTCTGCAAGATTGCTATGGTACCATTTTAAACCTGTCAGCTCCAAGGAAAATTGGATTCCAGAGGAAGGAGCTGATTATTTACTGAATCTCAGTGTGAACTGGCAGATCTGCATAAGAGCAAAAATTGTGTCTAGCCAAAAAAAGGTATGGCTTATAGAAGAGAAAGCATGTTAAGGTTATGATTTTGAAGAAGCTACAAACATGTTCCAAACTCTTTTTTATAGGTTTTTGCTGTTCGATCTGGTGGAGCTACAGGAGTTGTTGTTAAAGGTTTGGAGGATAGAAATCCCATTTCCTTCAGGTAAGGCACTTTCATCTTCGTTGTTTTGGGATAGAACTCTGCAGTCTTAAAATTATGTGAGTCCTGATATACTGTAATTCAGGCACAAAACTTATAAGTAGTTCTAATAATCTTTTGATTTTGTTCTTAGATATAATCGTGCAATTAAGATGGCATGCTTTACCCTCAGGAATTTATAGTCTTCTGGGAAAAAAAAAGTTATTATGCTGTGGCTTTTTTTTTAAACAGGGTTGTTTTATTAAAGCATGCTATATATGTGAGCAAGTGTGGGGATTGAAGCTTCTGCTTCCCACTGCAGCAGTAGCTTATCTGAGGATACAATTTAGCAAGTTAAACAAAATGAAGTAAGCTTAAATGTGGTGAGAACCGTAACTTCTAAATTTCATGCCTGTGATTCAAGTACAGTATTTCCTACATGTGGGTTTCTTGCATTCTGTTTCTTGTTCAATCTAAATTGGCTTCTTTTATATCTTCCGTTTCTTGTGGAAACATTTTTTTGCAGAACCTGACAACAGTACTTTCAATGAAAGTACTTTGTCTTTGGAAAACTATTCTTAATATGCCTCTGTTAAGAGCAATGGCTCTTTGAGCTCTGCTGTCCCTACATAAGAAAGTATTCTTTTACTCGAAGGTTGCTTCAATCCAGATGTGGATGAACCAATTTGTAGTTGAAGTGTGTTTACTGTGATCTGTCAGGCATTGCATAGGGCCTGTCCTGAAAGTTGCTATTTTATTTGACTTTTTTATTTGACTACGCTTGTCACAAATCCTGAGGAAGCTAAAAATACTCAGTGAACTTCAGGAGGTTCCACAATTTTCCTGCTTGACCATCTAGCTCTCTCCTTGTCTGAACTTACTAATGCATACTGGAAGTAGAACTACCTTGCTCATTCCAATTGTACTCCTGCTGTTTTGGTAAGAACACACTTTTTTGTGAGAACAGCCTCACTCCCCCTGTAACATCAGAAATTCTTCTAGAGGATGTGTCCTAATGGGGAAGCAAGTAGGCTTGTGTCAATTAGCAGTAGTTCTGGAAGTAAAGGAGCTGATTGCAGGATGTTGGTGAGTGTCACAGAGTTTCAGACTCACTGAGACAGAACTGAGAACACAGGTTTGAATAGTCCCACAGTCTTCCAATTCCACATCGTAGGCCAACACTTCTGAGCGTTTGTAAGAACTTCAGGTGCTAATTTGTGCGACCTCAGCCATGTTTCTTTAACGGACTTCTGAAGAGTGAACTGTCATTATCTTCCAGTCTGAATTTTGAATCCTGTACTTGTCCAGCAACACTCATAAGTTGTATTCAAAAGCATTTTCATTACACTTTTTTCCCCTCTCTCATTGTCTTTTTGAGGGTGTATTAGAGTTCTGTAAGAAATTATTGTAGACAGTATCTCCATAACTTTTTTTTTTTTTTTTTTTTCTGTATAGGATGGAAGACAAAGGAGAAGTGAAGTGCATCAAGTTTTCCTTGGGGAACAAGATACTGGCTGTGCAGAGAACTTTGAAGAGTGTGGTAAGGAGCCTACAGCCTGCAGATAGGGAATTGGATCTGGAAATCTTCTGCTTACAGTACCACAGCAGAAGCCTCTGAGACAAAAGTTCAAGAGGTTTGGTGGTTAACAACAGCTGTAGTGGAAATTCCTTTATCATCCTGAGAGGCTGAATAGGCACCATTGTTGTCTTGCTAGTATCATCATTTAAGAAAAAGTGTGGGGTGAGCCAACTCCTATAAGGAATTTCGTGGCAGGGGTGAAGTGGGATATAGTAAGTTGAGTTTTTCTTGTATATACCTCATCCAAAACAATGTGATAAACCACTATCTGTTCTTTTGTATCTATGTATGTATCTTGTCTGTGCTTCATAACTGCTAATATGCTTTGTGGGTGTTTTTGCAGGAGTTTTTGAATTTTATTCCAGATAGCCCTCAGCTAGAATATACACAGGAATGTAAGGTAAGTTAAGTAAATGTCCAAACCTTATGTAGTTAGGTGAAACTCTAATGTTACTTACCCTGGTGGCCTTTGCTCTACAAGAGAACTAATAGATATCACTTCCAAAACACTAACATGAAGTAAATGAGATGTGTAGGCACTACTATCTATCTGAATTGAGGTAAATGAACAGATATTGCCAGTACTGTAAAAAACTTCTTGGTCCAGTCACTTTAATTCTTTCCTAGAAAGGACTGGAAATGCTGTGGAGGCAACAGATGTCAAGGTTTGGGAAGGAGAAGAGATAAAGTGCTGTTGATATAGAAACAGTGGACAGTAATTACACTAATGCCAGATACGTTAATGTGGATGTTTTGCCCTAATTTCGCTTATCAGTGATAGTAAGCTATTACTAGTTGGCATGCTCAGTGGTATTTTTAAGCAACCCTTCCAGTTTTTTGATGATTCTTTTACCAGAAACAAGTGCCATTTTCATTGTTTGGTACTTTCCAACTTTCAGCTAAAATAAATTACATTTTGGGGTAATAGAATGCTAAAGTAAATTTTCAAACATCTGATTTACACAGATCCCTTTATTCCTGTAGACTTTTAAAGCTGAAGCACTCTCTGCTTCATTATTTAAGATCATGTGTTTGAGTAAACCATTCTAGCAAAGCATTTATGGTAGTGTTCTGAGTGGAGTCATGGCAAATATTTCCACTTAGTTCTTGATTTCTGTCAACAGAAGGAACTGGCTTTTCACGTCAGGAATTGGTTGAATTTGGCAGTATGGTTTGAACCAGGGAACTTTGTTGTATTCAGGGGGAAAATAAAATTTGACTGTGTAATAAACTTGTAAATCTTATGTGCTGCTAAAAATTCAGGTCATACAGTAGTTGTGTTCATACATAGTTTTGGAAGTCTTTACAAAAGTAGCTGGATGCATGCTGGGTGTGTAGTGGCCACAAGCATTGACTCCAGTGATTGGATAACTAAATTGCCTTTGGTTTCCTGTTCTTCATTTAGTAATGTTAGCTTATCTGAATAGGTACTTTTTCCAAGTAAGAGAATGTTTGTTTCCTTGTTTGTTAAAAGACAAAGAATGCCAATATTCTAGGATTCTGCTGGACAAGTTCTACAGAAATTGTCTTCATCACAGATCAAGGAATTGAGTTCTATCAGGTAATACAAATAACTCCTGTAGGACAGACATATTTAGAGATTTGAAAATGTAAATTTGTGTCAGTGTCTTTGAATTCCTTTCTGCTAGCTCTCTGACTGAGAAAGCATGACTCAAAAAGGAAATTCTGCTGTTTTGTGTGCAGACTACGATAATTTTTCTTTGAGAGGAATACTTTTTGAGGTGGGGGAACTTAACACTAACAGGTTATTTAGCACAGCTAACAAAGACCCTGTATAAAGGAGTACTGAATTAATCCTTGAGAACGCTAGATTAATATGTGCTTTTGGATTGATGGAAATGCGTATCTAAATCTAATGTTAAATATTACCTCATGCAAAACAAATCGGCATTGGGGAGGATGTGTGCATGCTTAAAATGCAGCAAAGAACAAATAATTGACTAAGATAGTGATATCCTTCTGCAAATTGTCAGCTTCCTCCTATGTTGATCTCATTGTCTGAGTTCCTTTGCGTTATGTGTAATTACCTTTGCGTATGTTTTTGGAAAAATGTAATGTATTAATAGCCCTTTTTCACATTCATGATGAGGGGTATTATAAACTTACTGCAAAGTTATGCACCAATAGTTCCAGTCCTGGAGCTAAGACATGGTGTTTCACATAATTACTGTTACTAATAACTAGTACTAAAGAAAGGAACTGAAAAACCAGCATTATTTCCTGCTGACTGAGGGAGAAAAATATATTTGGCACCTGAAAGGATTATGAATGTCAACCCTGCAGGTAAAAGGACCAAATCAAGTAAGTGTGTTTTTGAAGAGAAGTTACTTAAGCCCTTAAAATGAAGAGAATCAATTTATATACTGAGTTTCTTAAAATAAAAGACTAAGGAATCTGGGGAGTGAAGGCAGCGAAGATACTGTAATGAGAAAACTTCACTAGTTGTGTCTCTGTTACCGACAGAACTTATACCCAGACCTGGATGAGAGGGAAGAGACAACACGTTTCAGCTCATTAGAATTTGAGGAGGATTTGATGTGCATTTCCTTAGCAAATTGGGGCCTAAGCTGTAATTGTCAGATTTCTGATTTTTAATCTAGTACTGTAAATGCCCTTACACTGAACTGTTTCTCACTTAACGTTCCTAGTGACTGTGTAGTACTATTTATGCTGTTGGAATACTCATGGTAATATAATGCTAATATCCTGTGTTTCCAGGTATTACCAGAGAAACGAAGTTTAAAACTTCTCAAGAATCAGAGTATTAATGTCAACTGGTACATGTATTGTCCAGAGAGCTCTGTTATTCTTCTGTCAACCACTGTCCTTGGCAATGTCCTGCAGCCATTCTATTTCAAGGTAAAGGGATAGGTTCCAAACTTCATTTTGTGTGCTTCCTTTTCTTTAGGCTGCTGCTTCACTCAAACGTTCTATTGCTTTTTCTGGATCTCTTCCAAGACGTGCATGTGTTCACATCTTTATATGACAATAAGCAAAGGACAAAACAAAAATCTATAAGGTGGTTCCTAGGTGGTGGCCTAAAATTAAGTAATTTGCTCTTTCTTATGTCCTCTTTGGAAAGAGGTGTGTTTGGCTAATATTGGACAGTTGACCTGGAGAAAGGAAAAAAAAAATAGTGACCCAATATATGACAACTTAAATATTTTTCGCGAGATCTTTTTTTCACTTAAATAAGTATATATTATTTATACTCTGTAGTGTGGTAATAAAGAAAAATTAAGGACATTTCACTTGTAACTACAACATTCCAAGTGTGAGTGGATGAATTTGAAAAAGAAAGATAAAAAGTAGTGCTCAAGAAACAACTATTGTCCCCAGCATGAGAGGCCTTTGTTTACAGTATTTATTTCTCTTAGTATTCTTCCCTGTGGACAACACTTAAGGTTGCTGGGAATGTATTTTTCTTCTTGGCTTGGAAAAAGTGTATACTAAAAACTAGAATCTGTTTTAAGTTAATCATGCAGTAAGATGATTTAAAAAATGAGGAAAAGAACTACAGAGTTCATCTTGCTTCTCTCAAAGGATTAAGAAGACTTCTCTGGTAGTCTAAGGCAAGAGATTAAAAAGAAGCTCATTCAAATAGGTTTCCTGGTTTGATCTTGTGTAGGGTCTGTATTGGTTCCTGAAATGACATTCTCTTAGGTGTTTGGGTTGAACTTATTAGCCTTTCACAGCTTTCTTTTTAAGGACTTAGATCATGCTTCCCCCTCCTTAAGATTGAGTGTCACGTTGTAGGTCGAAGTTAAGTAATTTTTAGGTAATTTTTAACGATTTCCTGAGAAAGGTACTGTACTAAAATAATTGTTGAACATAGAGCTCTAGCAAAGGGTATATTTCTGTTGTGTTCACAATTCACACTCAGGAATGAGTTAATAAAAACGGGAAGTGAATTTCAGTAGAAGCTTTGGAAACTGTGAAAGCTTGCTTAAATATAAATTCTATAGGAAAAGAGGAAGAGGAGAGAGGAAGCCTTGGGCAGGAGCTGGAATATGCTCTATATATAAGGCATATTCTGGAGTTAGCAGGAACAAAAGGAGACTCTTGACTGTATGAGGAGGTACTGATATTTCCCCCTTGCCAGTAAGCAGTTATTTAAGAGTTGGGGCATATGTTTTGCTGGAAGAGAGAAAGGAAGTTAAGAGAATTGCTCTTTGAGACCTCCAGGCCAATTGTAAATGGCATCTGCATACAACTTTGTCTTGACTGAATTAAAATGGAAGTGTTTTGCTAGCTAAACCTGATGTTATAAGATCAAGATGATAAAGCTGCTAGAATTATACTACTACATGTTTTTAGGATCACAGTAAGAAAAAAGTGTCAACCTTTTTTTCTTTTTGGCTGTCACCATTCTCCACCTCATGAGGGTGCCATTGATGCAGCATTTGATTAAAGGTTACTTGAGATGTTTTGTTTCGAGTCTTAACAATGGATTTCTTTGGGGTTTTTTTTGCTGTTTAACAGAGTGGAACGATGTCAAAACTATCAAAATTTGAAATTGAGTTACCTGCAGCACCCAAGTCCTCCAAGCTCAGCCTTTCTGAAAGAGATATTGCTATGGCTACAATGTATGTATCTAACAAATCAAGCCTTTCTTGGAAAAGTATGACAGGTTGTGGATGCTGAGAAAAGACAAGAGCATTAACACGGTTGCACTTGTTTCTTGTCCTAACAGTGCTACTGCTTTAAAGTGCTTCAGTTACTGCCTTGAACAAAGCATCTAAACAACTCTTTTGGGGCAAGGCAGGGAGGGGAAGCTAACTGACAAGTCTTGATTAAACAGAAATTATGAGAATGCTTAATTTTTGAACTGCTATGTTGGTAGAGTTTTTCTTAGATGCCTAACTTGCACAAGTATAGGCTGTGCATTGTGATGTATCGAGAGCTGGTTTAGTCTTTCACTTTTAATTAATTGATCACTTGACTTAGGTAATCTGTTCTTTTAGGATAAAATGTACGTCTCTAACAGACTAGGAGAGCTCTTATTTGAAAATAATGCTTTAATCCTGTTGTCTCACTAGATATGGGCAGCTTTATGTTCTCTATTTGAGGCATCACTCAAGGACTTCCAATAGTACAGGAGCAGAAGTAGTCCTCTATCACTTACCAAGGTAAGAGCAGAATGAAGAACATAAATGGCAATTCACGTGCATGTAAGAGACATCTGTTTTTTGAGTTTAGACAAGCTTACTGACCTGTTCTCATCTCTATTTCTGTAGAGAGGGCTCCTGTAAGAAGACACATATTTTAAAGCTGAACAGAACTGGAAAGTTTGCACTGAATGTTGTGGATAACTTGGTGGTAGTACATCATCAGGATACTGAGGTATAATTTATTTATATTATGTTGTGCCTTAACTTTTAAAAGTTGGGGGCATATTTTAATAATGATGCCTGTTAGCTCTAGAAAATATTTTTGCATTTGCTTAGCTTTTCTAAAAGCCAGAGTATTTTCAGGAACAAGACCATAAGGATATGAGATATTCAAAGTTATAATTTTCACCTTGTTGGGCTAACATTTAATTAGGGCTGTTGCTAATACCTGTTTTTTCATACGCTTTATTTTTTTTTCCTACTGGTTAGTTTCCTATGATACTCTGCTGCTGCACTGTGTAGGCTTTCAAGGCATTACACAAAGCGGTAGAGTTAAATTGGACAGTAAATTATTAATCCTGGGAGCTTCTTGTATCACACTTCAATGATATGTTTCTATGACACAAACTTACGCTCCTTTAGTTTGAAGGCCCAAATCTGCAAAAACTTCTATGAACACAAATGATCTCCTGCATAGGGTAGCCTAAGTAAAACTTGCTTGTCTGTAGTCTCAGTAGCAGGGCTTGATCAGTGGCAAAGCTGAAGTGGTACTTAGGTCTTCACTTGCGGAAAGGCTTTAGCTTCTTGTATTATCTTCTCTTGGCAGCTTCAAGAACCAGGACGCAGTATCTCATTAGGATGATTAGTTGATGTTTCAGTTACAATTCATGTTAATTCTACATATCAGCATTTAACCCAGAGCACTTATTCTCCAGTATTTTTGTCAAGCTGTAAACATGAGTATATAAAAACAGAGTAAAAATTGGATGGAATAGGAGATACCAATAATTGAAGTCATGTTTTGTTAGCACCGACAGTGAAGCTAATTTCCACTGTGCAAGCCTAAGAATGTGGTCTGTACTGGGTAGAAGCATTAGAGACCTGAGTTGAATAAAACTGAATGGTGGAAGTATGAGGAGATCATAAGAAGATGCAGAATTTTCTTCACAGTTTCCAGCATCTATAACTAAGCAGTGAATTTGATATTGGTTTCTTGTAAGGGGGTGTATAAGACAGGCCAAGAGAGACTTTTGACCAGGGCCTGTAGTGACAGTTCAAGGGGCAATAGTTTTAAACTTAAGGTGGGTAGATTTAGATTGGATAGAAGAAAGAAATTTTTTATAGTGAGGGTGGTGAGACCTTGGAACAGGTTGCCCAGAGAAGTTGTGGATGCCCCATCCCTGGAGGTGTTCAAGGTCAGGTTGGACAGGGATTGGAGCAACCTGATCTAGTGAAGATGTCCCTGCCCACAGCACCTCCCTTCCAACCCAACCCATTCTATCATTCTAATGGAGTACACAAGACGGAAATGTAAAAAGCAGCTTGAATACACGTAAAGGGGTGGCAATTCACATTTGTGAGTACTAATTTCCTCTTCTCAATTGCAGACTTCAGTTATATTTGACATCAAGCTAAAAGGAGAATTTGATGGGTCTACTACCATCCATCAGTTTGTACTTCCTCCTCGATCAATACAACCCTATCAAATGCCTGTAGCAGGTAGAACTACTATGTAATAAATATCCTAACACTTATCAAGATTGTCTGTGATAAATAGCCTAATACTGTGATTAAGACTATCTAAATGTGACAGCTGGCATACAAGAGAGCTTCAGTTCTTAGGATGCCGGTTACTAACACTTCTAATACATATTTAGGAGAGGGTAAGAAGGAATTGAGCTTAAATTTGTGTTCCAAACTTGTGCCTGCTACAGAAAAGTAAGGTGCATATGTCCCATAGTACTTTGCTTTTACACTTCAAAGTTGGTGGTGGATTTGTGGTTTGTTTTTTTTTTTTTGGCCACAGCTATAAAAGCTTGTGTATGTACTCAAAAGCACTCCATGCTTTTCTGGCTTCAGTCACGACTATAAACTTCCTAAATCACATAAAGAGGCTGAAAGTCAATCCAAGCTGAGAATGAAGTTTAGGACCAGTTTAGAAGCAATGCTAAGATCAATGTTAGGACTTCAATGCTTAGACTCCTCCTGGATTATCTGTCTGATCTCCTGTCCTACATGTGTAGCAGATTATTACCCTCAAGCTGGAAGTAGCTAGAAATAGTCTGAAGATAGTTCCACTAGAATAGGGCAAAGCAGCGTGGATCTCTTTCTTATCTATAAAGAGCCTTCTATAGGAATGCTTGCACCTTAAAAGCTCTTTAACATCTGAGTTTTGAAGTCACTAAAAACAAGTATGACTGATAAATCTGCAGGTAGAGCTTTGTATGAAACAAAGATTAGGATCAGAAAGTACAAATCAGTCTTGCATTTTAAGAAACTAAAGTGATTACATATAAATACAGCAAATGAAGTCTGTGTATTTAGAATTATAATACTAGAGATAGAATACTTCTGTATGCATGATTTCACTTGTCTGAAAAACAAAATAATAATGTTTTGGATAAACTGTCTGCCTTCTCACAGTGTCAGATTCTTTGTAGATGATCTGGCTACACAAATGGGTCTCTCTCTTTTGCCTGCATGCTGTAGGACTGCTAGAAATGTTACAATCTATACTTGCCTTTTCAGTGTAAGATTGTAGTTTGTATTTTATTAGTGTAGGAGAGCTGCCAGAGTACCACTGTTCTTCACCTAATGTTAATTTTTCTGCAGGTCCAGCTTCTGTGACAAGTCAGTCTCCTGTTCCATGTAAACTCTGTATCCTTTAAATACTCTACAAGTGTCAGAGTCTTACTGAAACCTCATTCTATGTACCAAGCACGGAAGAAGCTAGCATTTTTTACCTTAACCCATTGAAGTCAGTGTTAGCAGATTATGCATATTTACTTAAAGACAAAATAGTATGCTTCATAAGAGACTGGTGCTTTCCTAGAGTAGTAAATACAGAAACATAATATACCACAATACTACATTTCTTGGTCAGTTGGGATGCATGTATGAAATTACTGATTAGGTGCAGCATGAAAGTGAAGATATAATTCTAAGAATACTGTTCAAGACCTTACAAGAAAAGGTGGCATTAAATTAAAGTATGTTAATGGGATCTGCTTCAGTACAGTAATGTGAATTTAGTAGCAACAGTTTAGAATCAATGTTAATAGAGATGTTAGAACTTTAACATATAGATTCTTCTTCTTGGATTGTCTTTCAACCTGATATTATCATCAGTGCAAGTGAAGGTAAGTGGTGAGCTGACTCTACTATACTTGGTGTTAAAGTGTGGCTAGTTTATACCTTCACTGCACAAAGCAGATTAAAACAAAGTGATGAAGGAGAGGTACCTACTAAGACAGGATCACTCTTGGCAATGACAGCTGAGGATGACCCTATCTTTACTACAGCTTCTCAGGGCTAATGCTGCTCTAAAACAGCCTGAGAAAGGCAAATCTCCAGGTGGAGATCAGCAATGAGTGGTGTCCCTGAGGGGTCCATATTGGGACCAGTACTTTTTAGTATCTTAATCATGACAGAGACAGGGGGATCATATGCACCCTCAGCAAGTTTGCAGATGACACAAAGGTGAGTGGAGCAGTGGGAAACCTGATTGAGTCAAAGATGTCCCTGCTCAGTGCACGGGTGGTTGAACTAGATGACCCTTAAACACCCTTCCACCCCAAACTATTCTATGATTCTATAATAGAGATGAGTTCTCATTCAAGGTGGAACAGGTGGATGTCTAGGCTATACTGTATAAGGCAATTCACTTTCTGTTTTACTCCTTCAAATCAAGGTTACCTCTGGAGTCTTCAACTGAAACTTGAACCTGTAGTTAACCTCTTGCTAGATAAAGGAAAACTAATGGATTTCCTTCTCCAAAGGAAAGAATGCAAAATGGTTATACTATCTGTATGCTCTCAAAGTAAGTTCACATGCTTTGTCTGTATCTTGAAAGTACAATACCACTTATTCATAAATGCTCACACAAGTTAGCGGGGCTGTTCTTAGATTTGAGATCACCTCTGAAGCTAGCTTGGGCCTGTAAAATGTAATGTGCCTAGACTACCCTCAGTCACCATTCTAAAGGAATTACTTAACCACATTAAAGAATTCAACTCTTCCCCCCCCCGCCTTGCTCCTTTGAGTTAAAATACACCTGACATGACTGAAAGTGTTCTTTAAAGTTTAGAATCAGGCTTAGACTATAGATCACCTTTTGCTAAAGGTAACCTCCTGGTTATTTCTCTCCATAGTTCTTTTTCTCTTTTTATCTTTTCAGTGCTCAGTGAGCCAGAAAGGGGATCACTGTCTGTGATTGCAACTGTTTTTGACAAACTGAATCATGAATATAAGAAGTATTTGGAAGCTGAGCAAAGCTATACTATGGTAAATGATGTTAGCTACAGCAGCTTACAAAAACATTTCAGGTTGCATCATGGTGGAGGCAAAATACCTGCTCTTTTCTATTTTGGAAATTCAGCCCTACCCCCAGGTCCTGGCTGCTCCTGGCTGCCTCAGGCTCACTGTAGAAGGCCTACTGTGCAAGGTGCAGTAAGACCCCCACTTAGCACTCCCCTGGGACAGATGCTGCATAGCTCACCTCTAGCATTGACAAGTAACACACCCCTGTCCTTCAAAGCAGAGAGCAGAAGCTCAGAAAGCAACTTGGAACCCAGAACTATCAAAATGGTTTCCAAACCACTGCTTGTGTGGCACACTATACCACATAGGCAGCCCCGAGGCATCTCAGAAATACTTCTATTATAATACCAAGTTCAAGCACTAACTCAGTGCAGCCACATACTGAAAATCCTTCTAAAGTTCAGTGCCTGTATCACCGTAGTAAGTTTGAATCATCTCCTGGCTTTGAGGCATGTAATAGCAACTACATTTACGTAACTTTTAAAAGCAGTTTTAATATGAAAGCCTACACTGAACAGAATGCATCCAGTATAACATGACTACAGATGTTAATTTATAAACAAAACATGTTTACAGTTATGTTCCCAGTGAAAACCAGTCTCTGTACAGATGAGCCTGACTGAAGCTGTATTACAACACTAGTCTTCTTTTAAAAAGGCTTTCTTCTTGTAGGTGGTAGAAGCAGGCCTGAGTAGAAGTAATCCACTCCTGAAACGTCCAGTCCGCACTCAAGCAGTTATTGACCAGTCTGACATGTACACACATGTTTTATCTGTATTTACAGAGAAGAAGGTAAGTTAATTTTAAGTGATAGTTTGGCAGCAGTCTCAGAGTGGCAAACATGCCTGTTTGAAATAGCCTGCAGAAGGCTTTATTGTCAGAGTTAGGGTATTTTGATGCCCATTCTTACAGGGTTGTCATTAACAGAGGAAGCTATGCAAGTTCCACCTAACACTTTTTTTCTTGTCCAGGAAGCACCTCATAAGTTCACTATAGCGGTCTTGATGGAATACATTCGCTCTCTTAACCAGTTCCAGATTGCAGTTCAGGTAAAGTACTTACATGCCAAGTATATTGCCTCACTCCATGAAATTACTTGGAGTTGCAGAGGTCTTGGTCATGTGTCATCCTATACAATACTACCTTCTAGATCGTAAAAACTGGTATTGAGACATACCTTTGATGGTCTTCCTCCTGCATTCACAGCACTACTTGTATGAGCTGGTTGTCAAAACCCTTGTTCAACACAACTTGTTCTACATGCTCCATCAGTTTCTGCAGTACCATGTGCTCAGTGACTCAAAGCCTTTGGTATGTACAACAAGTTGCTTCAATAAGCTAGTGATGGAGGTGGGAAGCCTTCAGAATGTGAAGGCTATTTCTACTTTTGCCCTAGGCTTGTCTGTTACTGTCCCTGGAAAGCATTTACCCTCCTGCTCATCAGCTCTCTCTGGACATGTTAAAAGTAAGCATTTCAGACTATACTAACTCTGTGTCACATGGGGGTTAGACTTGTCAAACAGCTTACCTGACCAAGCTTGAAGTGACTAGGTAGCATCTCAATCATTTATTAGAAGCATAGCCTTACAGCTGTGATTGACTTCACAGAGACTTTCCACAGCAAATGATGAAATAGTGGAAGTTCTGTTGTCCAAACACCAAGTTTTGTCTGCCTTGAGATTCATCAGGGGTATTGGAGGACATGACAGCATTTCAGCCCGCAAGTTCCTTGACGCAGCAAAACAAGCAGAAGATGACATGCTTTTCTATACGATATTCAGATTCTTTGAACAAAGAAATCAGCGGTTACGAGGAAACCCTAGTTTCACACCAGGTAAGCAGTTAGACCAAGATACTCAGTTACACAAAGAACTAAGACTCATTTTACTTCCACTCCAGCTGAGCCTGTAGTATAGGAGAAAATTCTTGGTGTATTTGAGCCTGTAGTTTAGAGTTTACCTTTAAGTATAGTTACAAAGGGATAAGACAAGTTAACTTTGAATACTCCACCCAGGAGTAAAGAGACTGAGCCAAAAAGGAACTTGCAGATTAAGCTAACCTGTTTGGCTTGCAGTTGCTTGCACTGCTTAATTTAGCAAAGCCTTTATCTCCAATTAGTGCTTTCTCATTAAGCCAGGAACAGGGTCAATAAGCTTTTGAGTTCAGTTGTCTGTTTCTACAGATGACAAAAATTCAAGACCTGTTTTATGCTACAGTTCCTCACAATTTAAAAACGAAGCTAAACTGCTCACACCAGCAACATGTTCTTCATGACCAGATAGTCTATCGGCACAGAATCCCACTCCAAGATCTTGTATCTTGACAGTAAAGAACTCTCATTGATATGAATCTGCTGGTTAGATACAGGAACTAGATCAGACATCTGCTTTACCACAAGAGTACCTGTCACAGGACTGAAGATACTCTGTAGTCCAGTGCTTTAAAATTGTTACTTTAGAATTGTTAAAGGCAGTAAAGATAAGAATTAGTACTTACAAATTGAGGGAAGCGAGAGTAAACAATCTTGCTTCTCAGGTTTTGAGTTTTAATGTTTATTTTACCCCCCCTTAGGTGAGCACTGTGAAGAACATGTCACCTTCTTCAAACAAGTTTTTGGAGAACAAGCTCTCATGAAGCCCACAACATTCTGAAAGACTCTTCCACCGAAATGTATAAACTTAATTTATTGCATTTAAGTAGATTTTTGAACTACAAAATTGCTATTTTATAATAAAGTATATACAAGACATTTTGGCAAAGAGTACTAAAAATATTACAACTTGTGATGGCTTCCCCCTAAAAATAGAGACAAAAATTGCATTGACCTGCATTTAAAATTAGTGTCAGTGGTTTAGCAGTCCATTCTCGTACCTCAGTTTCATTGGCAAAAAAGCTATTCAACTCACAATACAGCTGGTTTAGGTTTCTAGAGGAAAAAGATGCAACCTCTTGAAAACAGAAGTGTTTTAGTAACCTTGTTAACACATCTAGTTTTATTAATACTGTTATATAAGCCACACGTAGCATTTCCTGAGTTTAAAGCTATGTCCAAAGCTGCAGCTGGTATCTTCTGGTTGAATCTGTGCAGGAGTCAAGTCAGTGGTGGTTACGGTGTGATAGTCATAGAACACTGCTGCTGCACTTCCATTCTTAAGAAGAGTTGGGCCTAAGCCACAGTTTGTGAGTCCACTGAACACTGTTAAAAACTAGAAGTAGAGGAGTCTCTCCCGTTCTGTACCTCTGGTCCTCTCTTGTGCAGCGTGAGTTTTAGCTTTATTTACCGATGGGCCTGAAAGAAAGCAGTTATTCCAAAGTCTCAGTGTTATGGCAGATCAGTCATCAAGAACCACATGTGATCTTAGTTGTCTAGGTTCAGCTTAACATTGGTGAGACTTCAGAAACATGCTTCTGCTCAGCTGTTAATAGGTGCCAGCAGCAGCAAGGGCAGTAGGTGAATCCCCATTGCTCTTAACCCCTTTAAGTAAGGCTCAGTTAAAGGTTGCTTTTAAGAACTACAGCACAGGCATGAATTTCCAGATTCAAGAGGACAGTGTTTGGACCATCCTTACTATAAAGCAAGATGCCAATGCAGAAACTGTCCCACAGCAGCTTTGTTGCTCCCATCCACCATCCTTTCCCCAGGTTTAGAAACACTACTCATGCTGCTGCCTGTTGGGCCACATGGGCCTAGGCAGCCACCGCCATAAAAACAGCACAGTGCAACTACACAGGACAGGCTGCGGTAGCATCAGTGCAGCATGTCTGTAACAGCGAGCCTGCATGGCCACCGGCCAGCCTTGCTTTCCAACAGACCAGCTACTTGAATGACAGAGAGACATATTCAAGTACTGCTCCTTAACCTTGCAATCTGTCCTGTTTAATGGAGAGAAACTGTCCACAGGTAGGTAGCTATTTCTGTTTGAAGTGCACTTTAGAGAAGACTGTCAATCTTACCTATATAACTAAGCAGAACTGGAAGAAATATTAGTCCATGTGTTGCTCCCAGCAGAACCATGGCTAGATACATCCTGAAGTAGAATATCTTGAAGATTTGAGATTTGGAAAAAGCCAGTACTACAATTCCTCCAAATTTTGTCAGTGTGATACCACTGAAAACCTGTCCAAAATAAGTGTTTTTAAGTGATAAGTAGGTCTTCATGTAACCCATTTGCTTTAAGTATTTAACATTTGCTAAAATTCTTATGTGATTTGAGGCTCCTATATGCAGTATACCTCCTTGCCTGTTAGTCCTTAGAATCAAATCCAAGACCTAACCAGGAGACCGAGAACTACTCAGGAGAAGAGTTCACCTTTGTCCCACTAGAATCTGACACCACAGGCCAGGCTCAGTATGATTAAAAATCCACTCTAATCTGTACAGCCACCTAGTTTTAGTTTAATTTTTACTTCAGGCAGATACAGATGAAAGCTATTACTAAAGTAACTCACATTCCAGTGAAGTTCCTTACCTGGGTCCAGTAGACTGTTGCACCAGAACAGTCCCATCCAGGTTGCACCAACCCCATCCAGGTTGCTTATCTTAGTCTAAGTGACATAATAGTACTGCCTAAATACTGCAAGCAGGGCTCATTCAAAAAGCTTCAGTTGCATCCCATATTAGAACAACCTTTCCTAGTCACCTCTGAGTATTTGGAGGAGAGGAGCACTTAAACTTCCATGTGACAATTCAAGGTTAATGCAAACTACTAGTCCAGCTAAGACTCTTAGCTCTGTTCTTTACTATTAGGTAGTAGTACCATCAGACTAAAAATTGAGTCTTCATCACCCTATTACTAGTAGAAGCCTAGGTTGACCTCTAAGAATTTTACTCAAGAATTCCTAAAAGAGGCAAGGCCATCTTTATGACTTAAGGTTATTGGCATAGTCTCTAAAGTTGTAACTTGGCTACATACAGTAGATACTTACTGAACTGCCCATATGAGACAGAGCTTCTTCTGCACGCTCTACTCTACTGCCCTTAGTACTAACAGTGAATGCTCTCGTCACGTGACTGCAGAATTCCACAGCAATACCACAACTCTAGAGAGTGAAAAGAAACATACATGAAAACATCATTTAGATGAATATTTTGATGTTAAGATATCTACTCTCAACTCTAGACAGGCTAGAGAGGTTCTAGCAGCTGTGTTCAAGTTCCCAGGGTTGAAGTGTTAACAGAAGTTACAAGCTCAGCATTACTTGATGACTAGAGACTGTTACAGGTACTGTACAGCATTTTACCACTAGTCATTACTAATAGATAATTAATCCAATTAAACAGAAACCAGAACATGAGATAGTTTTGGAGGGCAAAAGTTTCTCGATGTTGAAGAAGCTGACTTCAATACAGTGCATGCAGTGAACACCAAACACTAAAATCAGTTTACAGATAGTAGCGGCAATAACACTGCTTTAGAGTAACACTGAGTATACATGCTGATTTGATACCACAAAAATTCAGCTGAGCTTAACATTGTAGTCTAATCTTAAAAGCAAACAGTTTAAATAGTAATTTACAACATAATAATTGAACAGCTGGCAAATCTTAGCCTTACCTAGCAGGTAGACTTGCATGAACATAGGCCTAGTCGTAGCATGGGGCAACAGTTTACTCTCCCATAACTTTCTCAGATCTGCATTAAATCTCTAGAGAGCCAGTAAGTCAGAGCTCCAGCACTCAGCTATTAGTTACTAAATTCTGGGGTGTTTTACCACTCTTCCCAGGTGGTTTCATCCATTTATGCAGGAGCAATACTGGTGCTAGATCTGGTCACAGATCTGCTCTGTAGAACATAAATATAGCAGAAGCCTTAACACTAATCTATGTATCCTTGCCTTAGGCACAAAAAAACCTCCACTGTTGTGCAACAGCACCTAGCCTATATAGCAGGCAATACAACTGTTTCTGCAGAACAGAAGAGACCACCACCAGATGCAGTACAGCTTACAGTTCAATTCCTGTTATCTTATCAGTACTAGGACTAGTCAGAATAAACCTGGTTTTTTACATGCCATCCAGATGTATTAACATAGTCCCACTACTGTTCAAATGCCTGTCAAAGTTTAGTAGAAAATACTATCTGACACAGACCTGTTCAAGACTTGGAAACAGAAGCAGAGGGATTTTTGTTAACTTACCATGATGAGATTTACTAATGAAACTGCATTCAAGCTGATTCCCCAGAGCCACATCACTCCAAACATGTTGAGGATTATCATAGCAATAGTTATTGAAACCACAACAGCAGCCCATACTTCAAAACCTAGCAGCACAGTTGTCACCAAAAATATTGATCCCAAGGAGATGCAGAGGTTAAAGATAGCATCATGCACAATTGTCAAGTATTGTTCATAGAAGACGTAAAACACACTGTAGAAAGAAGAAAAGTTTAGGTAGCCATCTTCCTTATTATATGCTAATATCATATTAGCTTCTGTGCTAAGGATAAAGTAGTTCCCTTCTTTATAGAAGTCACCAACAGGAACTGGTTTCCCAGCATCAGTGGAATGATTTCTACAGAACACTGACAGCTGTTACACGATAATTCTTCACTAACACTTCAAATAAAAGTTGTATCTGGAAGTCAGGGTAATCCCCACACTTCAGTATAAGCAGCTACAGTCGTTGCCAGAAGGTAGCTCCTCAGCCTCAGCCTGTTTGTGGTATCTGCAGGAACCACTGCAGAGGGTCTGAACTGATTAACTGTGCAGTGAGACCATCAGAATGGACAGGATTCTTTGAAGCAAAGAGATTAGTATTTCAGCTGTACAGATACCAATTCCAACTCAATTCCATTGTCTTATACAGAGTCTTTATATGTTAATCATGCTACCATCAGACAGGCAGGACTTGACATCACTGCTGCCTTTGCTTTAAGTTACTTACGTTTGAAGTCAATACATTCACATGGAAGCTTGCAATGACCCAGGTCAACGTACCTACTTAAGTTAGAACTATTAAACTCTACTCTGAAAGCTAGGCAGTGCCCAAGCTGAAGCCAGGCTTCTTAATTTTAGTTATCAACCACAGTAAAGAGTTAGTGCTGTGGATGTAATTTGTATTTTTGTGGGTTTACTAGAAATTCCAGAGCCTCTGTATTACCTCCTGTTACACAAGACTCAAGTCTAAGGTGTTATGAACCAGTACCTTTTCTCAGTTCCTCAAGTTGAATATTTGTCACTAAGGCAAGAAAGATCTAAGCATACCTGTAAGGAAACACCCGGTAGTTCTTCTCTTTCAAGCCCATGGTTTCAGTAATGTTATCTGCTATAACCCGAGCTTTCTTCATAGCATCAATAAAATCAGGTGATTTTTTCAGTACAGTATGATAAGTCATAAAATAAGTAGCTCCAACATCAGATTTGTTGTTTATAAAGTTGACAGCAGAGCTATATGCAGCATGTCCTCTATATAAACACAGATAGATAAACATAGATGTCAGTGTCAGTAAGCACCATTTGAATTTATTAGCTTTTATAACATAGCCTTGTTTTTAACTTTTCCAAAACTGGTAAAAGCTTCAGAGCACAATACATTTCAAGACTGCACAGGATACACAAAACCAGACTATGTAAGTTCTCTTTGTGCAGGAGAAAGCTATTCCATGTAGTTGATGATGCATTTGTTTTCCCAATTTTCAGACAATACTACAGAACAGGTGAGATATCAGTGTTTGTATGACTTCTGGAAGGACATTAGATAACCAACATTGCAGACATTAAAAAGTCACACTTCCAGAGCAAGTAGCTTTGACATACTAGTCTAAGCAAGATATATAGAATATGGCACACTTACCCTTTGCCACATTTAGGATTAGGGTTGTCCGATAGGAACATTGGCAAAAATGTCATGAAGTCTTTGCCCTGTGGTCTCTGCTTGCCTTCTTGAGTTAGTGGTCGACAACGAGTGCAGGATGGATCAGTGACTAAAGAAACACAAAAGGATGGTCAGCTACAGGATCAAGTATTCTTTGTCCTAACACTAGTAACTTCTGACCTGCAATACTACAGGACACAATTCCATAAAAAGCATTTGCACTGATGAAATAACTGATCAGCCCTGAAATCATGCCTAAAGTTAGCAGTCCTCCCTTTTTATTTATTACTATTAAGGCAAGGGCTACCAGAGAACGCAGTTACTTTTGCACTGTCTACATTAGACCCAATGAGAATTATGGCAAACTGAAAGATCCAAACAAAAACAGAGCACTAAGTTTGTGTGCTCAAATCAAACCAGAAGACAGATGAACTTTTTTTATAAAAAGTTATTTTTGAATAGTCATTACATCAGCTGTTTAGGTAGGCTGTCTTCAACCTACAGCATTCCAGTAGGATGTTTAATTTCACTCAAACAGCAGTTCAAACAAAATAGAGGGCAACTCAAGAGATGCCTGCTCACAGTAAGAAAAGCTATTCACCTGACTCGTACCATGATAACATGTTTTGGCTGTGAAACTTATAAAAGCAAGCTAATCCCCTAGCAACAAGATGGATGCTAATACCTGAAGCATTGCAAAACTGTCCAGTGGTATTGTAGACTCTGCAACAGGATGACTGTGGCTTCACCCAATCAAAGTAGTCATCAATCCAGGATGATGGGGCATAGCCTATCCTTGTGCTAATAAAGTAATGCAACATATCCATCATCAGTAATTTTACATTTCATTCCAGAACACATCCCTTAAGGTCTCCACTGCTGACTTACACCATGTGAACTCATTCTGGTCCAAGCTACTTAGCCCTCCGTGTACTCCACAGCTCCAGTACCCCATCCAAGAGTCAGTCTCGCTCATAACACTGCAGCTAGCCAACAGCAGGAGCTTCTTCCCTGCATTCAAGCTCCGCTGACAAGCTCAGCTTTCTATTTCCCTGTCCACTCTACACCCCATCCTATTCCAGATATTATTTCCTCAGTTTTCAAGCCAGGCTCCTCCTTCAGTTAGGCTGAAGTAAAACCACTGATCTACAGTAGAAGGAATTAGGATGAGACTTTCTTCAGTTGTTTGCTGCTGAACTCCATATATAATTCCTGCTTAGCCTTGCTAGGCTAGTTTATCTACCAAGTTTAGAAGCTGAGCATGCAAGTAATTTTTTATGAGAGCTTAACCATACTGAAAAGTTTTAATGAGTTTTTTTTCCTACCACTCCCCAGATTCCTTGAAGGATCATGCCCCCTTTTCCAAACCCAAGTACATCAACATATCCCACCCATCCAGACAGGTTTTATCCTCATTCTAGGGGATTGCCACAGTTTTCTCCCTTCCTGCCTGCCCCCAAAACCACAGTATAAAGCAAGTACAATAGAGTATCAATTGTACAATCAACAGCTGAACCTGAAATAAAAGGACACACTGGTCAGCTACATTTCTTCTATGTGACTATGCAGAGAAAAGCATGAAAGACTTACTAGCTACCAATTTCCGCAGCATTGAAAACTTGCTGGACAAGTGAATCATTATTACATCCCATTCCACCACACACCATGTTCTGCCCTTCCAAAGAGGTGTAGTTGTGCCCTTCTTCTAGCACGAAGTAGACTGGAGGACCTGCATGCAGGTACTTGCTGAGCTGGCTGAAGTAATCCATTACATAGGAGTCCTTACAGGGAAAGGTTTGAGTTACCATTACACAGTGTTGAGGTAGCAAAAGATAAGGTTTCAATTCAGCCACAAATTGCCAGAGAGCGACATGATCTTAAGACTTACATCTGGCATTGAAAGAGACTGATCCAGTCCAATCTCTACATTGTGCATAACTGCTGTACTGAATGACAGAACACCCACAAATACTGCTATCTGCAAAAAAGCAAAAATTCATGGAATTGAGAACTGTACAGAAACAACAAGCAACAGAAGTAATTTACTAAGTTAACAGGACCCATGCAAAGAGGCTATAGTTTAAGTATGCTACCTGGGCTTAGTACAACAGCAGCAGTACAACCTAACTAGTCAGAGTTCTCTTTAGAGCCATAAGGGATAATTTATACTTAGAAGTCAGTAGTGAAAGATATGCCAAACACCTTCTGTAAATAAGCACAGTAACCTCAAACTGAATCACAGATTCAGCAATACCACTCTAGATTAATGCAATGTACAAGCCAACATGTGCCAATTTTGACATATGCCTGAAGTGATTTTATTGTCAGTAATGCAACTCTTAAATCTGGGCCTTGGACAATCCAAGGTCAAGCCTCTTATTTACTAGAGCTACTCTTGCAGTTACAAAAGTTTATTCCAACATGCTGAAAGCAAAAATCCTAGAAGCTTCATTTGTTTCATTGTGTTGAAGATTTTTCTTCAGTATGAGACCTTCAGTCTCACTATGCTTTTGCTCAAGTTTAGATGACTGCTTACTGCAAACAGAGTATACATACTACTATTGGTCTCATCCAATCCTTAAGCAGATATGGAGAATACAGATTTTTGAAGAACAAATATAAGATGCTCTCAGAACGCTGGACTCCACTCATTTGTTCATTGCTTTTGATGCAACACAGAATATCCAGTCTATTCCTCTGAAAAGGAAATGCCAGATTTAGTACAGTTCTGCAGAAGATACCATCTGTATTACACTGCAGTTACAGATGCATTTACACTCACCTCTTGACGCTTAATATCCAAGCCCAGGAGACTTACAAAGCAAGTGACTTGAAGAATAAAGTCTATGAGCACAGCCATTCCAGCAAAAAGGGAGAATGTGCGAACTGCTGGCATCGTAGACAGTGTCCCTGAAAGAAGTGACCCAGTTTGTTAAACAAGAAAGCTGCCTTCTCTTAGGGGTGCACAGGCATTTTCTAGACAGTATCCAATTCAAGTGTTAGCAGGACAAAGAGCTTTTCTCTTCAAAGTAAAGAAAGCAGCTGATATAAGCCTGGCTACAACTGCTGTCTTTGACCTGTTCGACAGCATTAAGCTGTTCAAAGAAGGTTACTAGCTTTAAAACATTTTTCAATTCCAAAGTTATTAGTCTTGTGCAGGCTGTATAAGAGGGCAGTTAAGGAGTGCTGTCAAGCAAGATCTTGCTTCAATTATTAAGCCACTCAATGGTTGAACCAATGGCAAACTGCACTTCCAGTAAACAAGTTCATTATGAAAGAAGGACAATTTCTTCTTGCAGGATAACAACATAAGATCTGCCTCTAACACATACCGTAAGAGTGAACCTCAAACATCATCTGTCATAGGGGCGTTTTTCCAAGCTGTGGCAAGATGACTGAATGCCATGTAGGAGCTACTACACCCCGATATTTGATATATTACCAAGGTCAAATTTAGACTTGTCAGTCACTACAAATCAGTAAAAAGCTTCAGCCTTTCAAGATGAAGAGCGTGACAGATTCAGAATTACATCTTTTTAACTGTGCCAGTCTCATAAAGTTCTACAATGCCTATCCTCAGCAGAGGTCAAGTTAAACTTGATTATAGTAATGAACAACTAAGCTAAGAACTTACTCTACAAATTCTTGCTTTTATATTTTAGGTTTTTGTTGATTCTTGCAACATGCAGGTACGATAAGGCCCTCATCTTCAAATATTAAAGTCTTACCAAGAAAGAATGCCACAGTCTCCGAAAGAGATGAGAGAAACATACTGGGTGCCACATCTCCCAAGACTCTGCCAATCTGTTTATCCAGAGTTTCACCCTGAAGGCGCTCATCTCTCTGTTTTAAGGCAATAATTTACTATAATTAGGAATCATGCAAGTTAGAAAGTGCTTTCATATGGCTTAAAAAAAAACTATGACAACTTTCAAACATTCAAAACTATCTTTTATCGTTTTCACTGCATAAACATGAGTTAGATAAAAGCACAGATCCTCCAATACAAAAGCAGCATGAATATCCCCTGTTGCCTTGCTTCAACCTTAACTTAGAATACAGTTGTAAGTTCAGTATTTTAGCCAAAACCACACACTTACCAGAGGTAGTACCAGTTTCAGTTGGTTACTGAACCTGTCAAATTAGAAAGCTTATTCCCCACTAACAATGTCAGAGGTCCCTGGTTTGAAGCATGTAGTTTAGTCCATGATTACTGCTCACAATACACTAAAATTAGAAGTGATCACAACAGTAGTCAAGTTCTACAACTATCAGAGAGAGATGTTAAAAATATTATTAATTTGTACATCATTAGTATGTGTCCCACAAACTATGTTAAGTGACCTTGATACCAACCAGCAGTAAGAAAAAGCAGATGTTTTAATTGTTTGGGTTTTTTTTTTTTGGGGAGGGGGCGGTTTTTTGAGGTTAGGCAGGGAATGTACATATATATATTCTTATCTCTCTTCCAAGACTATTAGTTAATCTGTGGGAGTCAAGATCTGCTCAGACTGGGCTGAACACTGGAATGCAGAAGACCTTGCACTCCAAGTTAACAGCCTTCAAAGATAACAGTCACATTAAAAGAGCCTGTATGGAAAAATACATACCTGAAGAGTCTGAACCATAATGAAAATGTTGTCCACCCCAATAGCCAGCACCAGGAAGGGAATTACTTCTATCACAATCAGTGTCAGTGGGATTCCAAAGTAGCTGAAAATACCTACAGAGCATGCCACTGAGCTCAGTACAATCAGGATGCCTGCAATGCCCAGGGAGATCTTTGAATCCACCTAAAAAAGTCATAACGACTGTCAACCAAACCAGCATGATCACACAGGACAGATTATAGCAAAGGTAAAAATCATCTTCTTACATTTAGTGTAGTTAGTAGAAGCTTACTTTTCTGGTTCTTTTGAAGATCCAGATATATAAAAAAAACCTTGAAGCTACAAGCCTTAAAGCTTAAGTTAACTGCACATCTCAAGTGAAAATGGACTTAGTCGACACTATGAGGCACACATGAATTATCAAGTATGACAAGAAGGACAATGCTCCCCCTAGCTCCACCTAAGGAGGACTCAAATGCTTACAGACAAGACTGAATATAAGCATTCTGCAAAAAACATTTAAGTCACTTAAAGCTAAGAAAAACTAGTGAGAAAACTGTAGCTTCAGTGTTTATAACAATGAGAACTATACACATACCAGCAGTCTTCTACAGCTGTGGATATGTCCCAAAGCTATGGAGATGTACAGAAACATTACAATATAGCTTATCAACACAGTACCAATATCACTATTGCTTTCACGATTGATTTCATCTTCAATACTCCGTTCAGCAGAAAATGATATAGTTAAGTTTGGATTATCATAGTTCTTCAAAAAGTTAATAAACCTAAAGAAAAAAAAAAGTGTCACACTTTAAAGGATAAAACATGCTGTATTAGAAATACTTGGTAGTCTGTTGATGGCAAGTTTAAATTGTCTGTGTGGTACAAGAGTGCACTGCGGTCAGACAGTACTTTGAGGGACCTTCCTCATTTTTAAAAGATGGGTGCCGGCTACACACCCCTAGAACTCTACTTCACATACTAAAAATACACTATGCTGAAGTACTTTCCATGTTCTCTCCAGTTTGAGGACAACTGGATACGGATACCTTGCATAACCATAAGCTATTTAAAAGTCTAAGTGCAATTTTCCTCAAAGCTAGCTCTAGAAGTACACACACAAAATATGACTGCAGCTTGCTCACAGTACTTGAAAGAATTATTAGCCCTTATTTCAGTTCCCCTAACTGAAGAGAGGTGCTTGTGGCACAGGTAGATGCTAGTTACACTTGGACTTAAATCTCAGACTTGCTAGTGCAGTCACTTTTATCATCTGAACTGTTAGGCAGAGCAGTTAGCTGGTGTAAGCCAGTGTCAGCTCTTCAAGATGGGGAAGGGGATGAAAGCTTTACACCCTCATCTGGAAGATGTTTTTAAAAAGTTCAGTTTAACAATTACAGGATAATGCTGGACCTTTCCACTGGTGGTAATGGTCCAGTAGATTGGTGAGTCTACCTGTGTAATTCTAGCCCAAGTAAAAATATATAAAATTCTTTCTAAAGTTGCTTATTAGCAACTGGCCAGATGGTCACTAACAAGACTAGAACCTATCTCAAAGCAAATGAAGTATGCTAGATAAAGTGAAAGTCTTATGACCAGTACAGTCTGCCCTTAAGCATTTTTTTGCCACTCAAAACATCCCTGTAGTTATACTGAGGAACTGTCAGTACAGTACAGGTGTTTTTCATACATAACCTTTAAAGCTGCTCTATTCACATTTCAGAATACAAGAAGCCTACTTACTCCTTTTCCCATGCCAAGGCTTTCATTAGCTTTCTTGAGTCATTGTAGTAGTTGTTGACAGGAAAAGTAATAACAAGCGCTGTAGCATTATTATAGTTATCATCTATAGAGTAGGAAAAGAATTGTCAGGCATTAGGAAACAGAGCTTACATTCCAGTATAGGCAGATCCAATTAAGTTTAAAATGAGTATTCTCCAAAGCAATCGCATCCCTACAACTCCATTACATGCAGTCTGTTTAAAACTGGGTTCTCACACACACACTACTGAAATAAGAAGAGAAGCTGGTAAGCACTCCAGACTGTATTCAGAAGTAATTATTTATCACGGTCATGGCACCCCAGCATTAAATTATTGCATGGGTAGACAAGGGGCTACTATATAACCAGACTTCCATCTAACAAGGAACAGGACATGGTCTCCTAAACATGGTGCCTCTTGCACACTCAGATTTTACTTTAAGTACAAAACCCATACAGTTTAATCAAGAAGTGCTTGCCTTCAAGGGCTGTTTTAGTACATCTGTGTTTATCTGTCAAGTTATAGAATCATAGAATGGTTTGTGTTGTAAGGGACCTTAAAGATCATCTAGTTCCGAGCCCCCTAGCCCAGGTTGCTCAAAGCCTCATCCAGCCTGGCCTTGAACACC
>NW_010106436.1:14806-16611 GCF_000699245.1 Pterocles gutturalis | reverse complement strand
AATATCTAGTCTAAATCTGCCCTCTTCCAATTTAAATCCATTATCCCTTATCCTGTCACTACATGCCCCTGTAAAAAGCCCCTCCCCAGCTTTCCTGTAGGCCCCCTTCAGGTACTGGAAGGCTGCTATAAGGTCCTCCAGAGCCTTCTCTTCTCCAGGCTGAGCAAGCCCAATTCTCTCATCCTGTCCTCATAGGGGAGGTGCTCCAGCCCTCTGATCCTCTTCGTGGCCCTCCTCTGGACCCACTCCAACAGCTCTACATCCTTCTTGCACTGGAGGGCCCAGAGCTGAATGCAGTACTCCAGGTGGGGTCTCACAAGAGCAGATTAGAGGGGCAGAATCACCTCCCTCGACCTGCTGGCCATGCTCCTCTTGATGCAGCCCAGGATCCGGTTGGCTTTCTGGGCTGCAATCACACACTGCCAACCCATGTTCAGTTTTTCATCTACTGACACCCCCAAGTCCTCCTCAGAGCTGCTCTCTATCCATTCTCCACCCAGCCTGTGTTTGTGCTTGGGATTGCCTTGACCCATGTGCAGGACCTTGCACTTGGCCTGGTTGAACTTCATGACATTGGCATGGGCCCACCTCTCCAGCCTGTCCAGGTCCCTCTGGATGGCATCCCTTCCCTCCAGTGTGTTGACTGCACCACACAGCTTGGTGTCGTCAGCAAACTTGCTGAGGGTGCACTCAATCCCACTGTCCATGTCACCAACAAAGATGTTAAATAGCACCTGTCCCAGTACCGATCCTTGAGGAATGCCTCTCGTTACCAGTCTCCATTCAGACATTGAGCCATTGACCACAACTCTGAGTGCGACCATCCAGCCAATTATGTGTAATTGGATAAATTGCTTGAACAAAATTCTGGCTTCAGAATAATTATGGAATAATTTCTTTCGTGAAAATCTTAATCTATTCTTAACTACTTTGTCAGCTCAGGGATGAAACTTTATTCTAACTCAAAAGTAAAATACATGCACATCCCAGCATGTCAGCTTGAGACACTTAATGTCTTTATCTACTCTCCAGGAACTAGAGATGCTTTAGCAGGCCCAAAGCAGACTGAACACTTACATACTTGCCAACAAGTATGTTCCAGTAAGTAACAGACTACTCTGGAAGTACCAAATACAAGCAAGTCTGCCTCCAATCTCACCACTGATCTACTGAAAAGTTATTTTAAATAATCTCACTTACTGAAAGTGTAACAAAACTCGTTTTGCTGGAGTGTATTTAAATGTGTGTTTAATGAGAGTGCACCTTTAGTGCCAAAGACAGCACACAAGTATGTGCTTTCAAGACTTAAACTGCAGCACTGTTTTGCCACCTACCATCATATCCTCCCAAAACCAGCCATGGAAATACAGGTCCACCAAATGTTCCTAAGCAGGGATCGTGAAGCAAGCTTGTGTCATTCAGTGATGCTGGAGCCCTAGAGAGATCAGCAGCAATAATTGTTACCTTCTGTTTGAGAACTAAGGCACAGCACCACAGGACAAAAAAAAAGTAAAAGGCTTTTGTGTTATAACTGACCATCAAGAAAGAAATTATATAAGACTGCTAGTGACACATTGCCCTTGTGCTGTGTTTGCTTTGAATTTAAATACAGTTTTAAAGGTTTTTTCCTTATAGCTTCTAAGAAAAGGAGTGGCTTCTATCCACCTGAACTATAAACTGAAGTGAAAGCTTAGAAACTGTATTCTTATCGTAATTCTACTCAGAAGTGTTTGAAACACGGTGAAGGTAAAACAGAGCCAGTGTTTGCACCAAACCAAGCTTAACCTGAAACCTGATTAAAATGC
>NW_010106436.1:0-14775 GCF_000699245.1 Pterocles gutturalis | reverse complement strand
CTGCTGAAGTATAAGACAAAGAAACAGAAGCAATTCATACTAATCTGCAGTTCCACCTAGTATTGTGAGTTTAAAAAGGGGCAAGAAAAGGTTCAGGGGGATGGCAAGAACTAGCTAGTTTTGTTTGCCAGGAAGACAAATATGTAGTTGGCCTACAGCTAGAAAAACATGTAGTTGTACTACTTACCGAACACAATATAAAAAGTGAGTGTGGTAGTCAGCATAGACAAAGAACTCATCCCCAATAGCGTGATCTAGTACAGAATGACTGTTCTGAAAGTAGTTGAGTACACTGAGTATAGTGCAGTTGTTGTTGTAGGGAGCAAGAGGAGCCACGCAAATGTCTTTCAGTGTTACAGTCTCATTGTCAAAAGCAGCAGTTATGTTGACAATAGCATCCTGCAAATCCAGCACCTTGAAGAACAAAATAAACCAAACCATAGTTTAAGAGCAGCATAAGAAAGCATTTCCCTTGCAAGACATGACCTAAGTGCATGCTACATTCCTGTAAGTTTCCAAAGGCAGTGGCACATGTCAATAGAACCACATGACTAAATCTCATTGTCTGTGTTCGCACTAAGAATACCTACTGGAACTTAGCTTGCAAGTCTACCTCTAACAGAAGAGGTCAAAAGACAAGGTTTTCAGCAAAAAGCTTCTATAGTAAGACTAGGATTTTCAATTATCTACTGATTGTTTTGATGGATGTGTAGCATTAGAGATGGAAGCCACCTCTACATGGTTATACCTGTTAGGTATGTTTAGGTTTTGCCCTTGGGAAGTCCTAATTACCTGATGGAGAATCTCTTTGCGAAGTGGAGGCCCGAAAGGTACATCTGCTCCTGATGGGTAAGGTGAATAGGTGTCTGGATGGCTGTTTGGTGCTTGAATAATAAGTTGTTCAGTACGAAAGAAAGGCCCAAAGTGTTTGTCAAAGTACTCCTTCTCCTTGCGAGCTTGGCTGCTTGGGGCTGACCAGAGATCCACAGGGTTTGTAGTTGCTTTAACATATACAAAGCCTGAGCAGCACATTGCAATGAAGACTACAGAGAAGAGAATAACAGGACGTGGATTTCTGACACAGAATGCCCCCCACGATGTGAACGTCATCCTCAGGCCATTCTCAAACCTTTCACCAAGCCTTTCACCACAGGTAATTTTCCCTGTAAGAGCAACAAGTAAACAGTAAATGTTTGAGAAATCAGTTAAGCAGCATTTTCTCGAAGTACACTAGGAAAGATGAAATTTTATTCTATCTCTGTTTGTAGTAAGCGCCAGAAGCAAAGTCTACGCTGACAGTCAGACCCAGGGAGCCATCCTTGATTGAAGTCAATGGGGCAGAAACCAGCTTGTCCCTAACACTGCTCCTTCTAATGTAAAATTATCTTTGACAGCAGTAGGCGCAGCACATAAAGGCAGGAAGCAGCTAAAAGATACACAAGCATTAAAATGAGCTACCTCAGCTGCTACACAAATTAAACCACAGTCCTTTCATGGCATGCTTTGAATGGATACATGGATGGGTCAGAACACAATCAAATTGATTTTAGCATTGCTCCCAGCTACAAAGTATTCCGGATATTAGCATAGCTCAACCTATAAACTGTGCAACCAGGGCTTTCAGCATCCAGCAAAACAGGGTTAACTACTATTGTAAAAGAAGAGAGAGTGGCCAAAAGACTGAGATACAGCCCTGTAAGAACGGATTATATGGCCTAAAATTCCAGAGCTCATCCACAGGAAGGGGGCGCACTTATGCTGAATTTCTAATAAATCTATTACTCTTATCTAAGACATACCATTGTCACGATGGGAATTCACAGAAAAGGCTATATTGCTGTCAATTGGTGTGTACTCTGAGACAAAGTGCCGCCTCCTGCAAGAGAAAAAGTTATGTTACTCTCCTACCCCAAAAAGGCATCTTTTGGGGTTTGTACAGCAAGAATAGAATCCAATGTTAGTAATAATTGATATTTGACTCCTCCGGAATTATCAGCATCATGCTCCCCCTACACCCATCCACTCAAGAACAGGAATCACCACCTTTATGATCCTTTGGAACAGCGTACAGCCATGTTGGCTGTCTTAACTTTTCCAGCTTGGATCAAGCACACATTCTTTATGCACATTTAGAAGATCAGTAGCATTTACAGAACAGAAAATCTCTTTAAATTGATCATAAGTGTGATAACATTTGCAAGAGACTTAATATTTTACTTCATTAGTCAAACTACTTAAGTTACACCTACTCAGCCTGGAGAAAGGGTCAAGTAAGGAAAAAGGTACTTTCTGTCCTAAAGACAGGCATGTTATAGCACAGAACACCAATGATAGATATGTATTGCTTATACTCATTCCTGATACCCAGAGCAGGAGATAAGTTTAATAGCCTCCTCGTAGTAATCTAATCAGACCTCTAATTATGGCAAGATGCTTTGGGCTATGAACCAGACATCTAGAACACCCTTACTGTTTAATATAGTTTACCATGCATGCTGCCCAGTAAGATAAGGCTGCTGAGCATGCTGTCAGTTTGTTGTACCCACTATCCTTTTTCACAGATTTAATTATTATACAGCAATTTCAGATTCCTGGCCATAACTGAACAATGTTAAAGTTGTACTGAAGAGCACCACCATACTTAAGGATATTATATAGTGGAAGCCTCTGGAAAATACTATTAAGAAATATTAATATTTCTCCAGATTCTAGAACACCCACACCAAAGCATTTACAGCTACAGTCATTTGTGCACTTTACTAGCAACTACTGCATAGTGAAGAGAAGCTGGCTTGCTGCCCCTTACTTTAGAAAATGCTGTGATTACTGGAAGCTCAGCTTTCATTTAGTTTTTTCAAAACATGAGACTAAGGAAAGTATTCAGCATTTAATTTGCAATAAGGCAGTGATTGTTTTGTTACAAGTATTGGTCTGCAGGAAAACTATTATGATTGCATGTTGCTGCCAGTACTAGTTCTTCCTCTCACCCACTGATCCTGAATTGAGTTCCTACAATCCCTCTAACCCAAACTTGTAGTTATTCTTTCCCCCCTCAGCCACCTCTCCTGACAAAGTGTGGTGTGTTAAACATGCAACAAAGTATTTAACAACAGCCAGAAGTAAGGGAGGCTTTAATGAAACACTCCGTGTGGTAAACAGTCCTCTCCAACACCGGAATTTTACAGCTCATTCCAGTTACAACTTAGGAACATGTGATTTGAGGAAAAGAACAGAATTGCACTTCTACTCCGCCACATGGGTTCTCCAAGATATTAGTTTATTAGTGTACTGACCTACTCTTAAGCATTGTAAAACCTCACAGCTTACAGAGAATTTTGACATTTGAGTATGAAGGCAGTTCACTATTCGTGGAAGGCAGTGCTCTTTTATCTTAACCATCCAAGAAAAGACACAGTTGAACTGCGACTTTACCACAAAGGTTTAATGTCAATCAAATGAAGCAGATATATGCATTTCCCCAGACTTTTCCATACTCCCAAGTTCTTGCCTATGAAAGCTGTAGATCTGTGTGACTGAACCAGTAGCTAGGGATGCTATGAGAGCTGCACATCAACTAAACCAACTTCTGCACTCACTTTCTACCACATAGTTTTAGGTGGTAGAATGCTCCCTGTAAGCGTAAGCATCTGCCACAGAATATGACTTTTGGCTAGGTGAAGAAGTAGAAATATAAGCATTCTGTCCTTGGCAAAGGAAGTTTTTGGCTTTCAGAGCTGAACATTTTGAATGCTTTACCTGTAACACCAGACTCCAAAAACTAGTGCAAAAAATATAAGTAGAAATCCCATGTAGGAGATCCACATGATGACATACATTGCATCCAAACCAAACAAAAGCCAAGGAGGAGGCAATGGAGGAGGTTGAGGTTTTGGACCACAAACAATTGAACAGTCCTGACAGCTGCATGGTCCTGTTGAATCATCCATAGACTCATTACAGCCTTTGGTAGCATTGTTCATAGGATTCATTCCATGGACAGGAACATCTATGACAAACCACAAGTTGAAGAACCAGTTTATTACCAGGTAAAAATTCAAACCTCCACAGCTTGCCAGTTAAATGAGTTAGCCCTTTATATGAAAGCTCATAGCTTCTATATAGAGTAGCTTCTCTCAGTCTTACAGCCAAAGCAGCCACTACCTTTTCCATAGCAGGTAGTATTTACAGTTGTCTACTAACTGACCGGTCACATTTTAGAATACTTCACTAAAACTAATAAGTACATAAATCTACCATCCCAGCAATGATTTGTCATCCTCATCGTCTGTTCAGACTGTGAAATGTGCAACGATTTCCTTACAAAGAAATCCTACAGGATCAGGGTACCACCCTAGTTTCCCAAGAAATACTAGCTATCCAGTTGCCTAAGCTCAGTCCATTCCTTAACGAATTTGAGATCTATACAGCAAGAAGCTACATACAAAGCAAGCACAAAGTATGACTTCCAAGCAGAAATCAAAACAGCAAGTTTCTTACATTGCTTTGGGAGCCTCTGACTGCAGACATTCATTGCTGGGCAGCTGTTTAACAAATCAGCATACTAGCTATAACATACAGCCTTTGACAGAGGCTTCAAAGGCCAGGACTATTCAGTTTCTTACCTGAAAAGATAGGAATAATGCTGAAAGGAGTTTGTCCATTATCTTTACTAAACATGTACTCAATCCAGTTGGTTGCATTGCAGTCCTTGACATCCTTCCCACATAGCAGCCCCAGTGCTTTAACGTTACTTGATGGAGCCTCCACATCTTTGCAGGCATTATACATTGCTAGAAGAGTACGTGAGGACAGAAGAGTCATTAAACCAATTTCATTATTTCAGTGAGCATTCCAAGTATTTACAACAATTAAAGCCTCACAAAGTTCAAAGAACATGCTTATAGCTTTCAGGAAGAAAGAACTTAAGGTAGTGAAATCATGTTTTCAGGTGTATTTACAATATTTACTTTGTTACAGCTATCTTACTCCAAGCAGGCTACCTGAATCTGCAGTACACTAGAACCTACTTTACTGTTTGAGGGTGAACAGTACTTAATATAAAGTTGCTTTCAGGGAACATTATGACAAATATTTAAAGTACTTTTGACCTGTAGGCCATATATAACTTTCCAGTGTCTCATAACTTGATTAAATGTTACTACACAAAGCATACAAAGGCTGCATTAATGCTTCAAGCTTGCTATAAAACCAAAATACAACCTAAACTTGTTTGTTCTTAAAAAAAAAATCTTTGGACTTGACAAAGGGCTTCAACAGGCTATTTCAAGAGGAGTGAGTGCCTCTTAGAGAACCATTGTAGCATACTGCATACAAACATCACTATCATACTTGCCAGACAGTTTCAATATCAGGTAGGCTTTGGACATTCAGTATTTGGCAACAACTCTGTTTTTCTGAAGTTAAAGTTGTCAGGGTTATCAGCTATTAACTATTTGATTAGACATCCAGTCTCAGCCAAGCCTTCAAAAACATGGTTATTAACAGTGTCAGTGTAGTATCTCCTACCCAGGCAGAAGTTAGTGTTCCAGCAGTTTCAAAGGAGACTTACTGGTACCTATTCAATGCTTCAAACTTCAAAAGACAGTCCAAGAGATGTTTCCCCCTCCCAGTTCTTCCTGAGAAAGCATTGGTCTTGTTACCTTGACAGAAGCCTAGGTAAATTAACACATTATTTACTCACCATTTGCAAAGCGTTCCCCAATAAAGTACTGCAGCTCTGTAATGCTACTTTTGTTCTCTTTTAAAACTGGATCATAATAAGGTATGGTGCTTGTAACATTCAAAAAGTCAGACTGATTTGGACTGCAAGTCAATTCACAGAAGAGGTTTATCAAGTTGTAAAAACATGATGGGCATCTGGGTAGGAAAGTCAATGAACAGCAATCAGATTAAAGAGGTAAAGATGCAAAGCACATCTGATTTGATCTACACAGCAAGTGTAAACATTCTGCTCAGAGTGACAGAACCAAAGATGAAAATTCTGCAAGTTTTAATCAGCAATACAGCAAGTATTGCTGATTAAAGTAACACTCATCAGTAGGATCATCATCATCTGCTAGCAAAACTGCCTACCTCTAATAGTGGACACAAGCAGAATTTGATGGAAAACTTAACTGCTGCTAGCAGGAAGACTTCTATTAGAACAAGATGACTGAACAGGACTTTGTCATCCTCTTCTGAAGGCTTCATTACAAATACAGCAGCTAGAGACAAACTAAGGTAATGTTTATTCTGCCAACTCAATCCACACCACAAGTAGTTGTTTCATGAAATTAAAGCCTCTTGATATAGATGAGAAAGTCTAAGAGCTTGCTCCAATAAGCCTTTAAATTAAATGTCCACCATTTCTATAGTCTACTTGAACCGAAGAGTCTTAATGGGCTTTATTATGTTACAAAGGTCTAGTTGCTTTGCTATTCATTAGCATACCTGGAGAGAAACTGCAGAGGCAGCTGCAAGTTGTTTTTCAAAGTCTGAAGCTGACGAGTATCACAGCAAGTACTAACGTTGCCAAAGAATAAGCCTGGACAGAGTTCCTTAAATAAAAACAGTACTGAGATCAGGGAGGAAGGAAGAAAAAGCATGCTTAAGACCTCAGAACTCATTACAGCTATGAGTTCTGCTTCAGCATATTTCAGAAGACTGTTGCTGGGGGATAGGAATAGAAAAAAAAAAATCAGTCTAGCCAATGAGATTCTTTAAAGAAGAGGGAGAAGAATCACTTCTTTTACTCAAGGCATTGCTTCCTTTTAAAAAAGCTCCTTCAGATGATCTTTAGTCACCAAGGTCTATATATAGAATTTTAATGGTATTTGAGAGTCTATTAGTAAGAGGACAACACATGTTTATCCAAGTTGAAAGTATTCCTGCAGCTTATCCTCTAGTATACCTTCCGGATAGTATCAGATTCTAAAGTCTCAGAGAGCAAGACACTAACCAAAAAATCCATTAATTACCTGGAAGAGATACAAACACATTTAATACAAGTATAACTGACAGTAACATACAAGAACTGTACATAAGTCTTCAGAACAGTAAAAAACAGTAGTTAGTTCACCTACATATTTAAGTCACTCCTGCCACCAGTCAAACCATTGCTTACCTCTATAGCTCTTTTACACTTTAAGGCTTTGAACTATCATCTTCCAGAAGGCAAGTCTGCCAATATCATCCTATATTGTGCATCAGATCCACAAACTATTTTGACTTTAGTTTTGTTCACATTGACAGCTAAAGCCGAGATAAGGAAATATGGTCTCACACTAGGCACAGCTAAGGAGACTGAACTTTGTCCAAGTTTGCTGCATTTGAATGACTGTCCGTTACTGCCTTCATATTTAAGGAAGAGATCAGAAATGATCATTTGATGCAAAACACAGTTTAGTCTTGTCCTTTGGAGATCAGAAGGCCATAATTGCGGAATGTATCATAGTATGGAAGAGTCCTAAAAAACCCAGTCTAAGGAGTCAGACTTTATTTTTCCTCAAACCTGTGAGGAAAATATGCAGGAAAGTGAACCAATCTTATATTTAGGGTTATGTTTGTGAATGCCTGTAATCACATGTGTGGGAGACTTCTCATATCTCTGAAGAGAAACTAAGGTATATTACCTTGACACAGCTGGGGTTACCACCTACACCTGAGAAATTAGAGATAATCTTTTCACTTTCTCATTAAGTTAGGATGAGAAAGCCAAAGATCATAGTCCAGGCCCAACAGAACCCAATACACTCTGAAGGGACTCTAAAGTGTGGAAGCCTTGCCCTCCCAAAATAGATCTCCTAAAGAAGCTCACCTGCATTAAGTCATAGCCATCCTCTGGTAGTGCTATTGGTGGTCCATCATATGCACAGTTGTATCTCTTGTCTCCAGAAGCAACTCCACATTCCCCATACCAGACACATGATTGTGGAAGTACCTATTCAAGACGAGATAACCAATTAACTGCAAGCAATAGTTGCCAAATTCCTCAGCTATGTAGAGTTTGTGCCACCACTTCAAAAACCATTTACAATCCAGATTAGATAACTTCCTGCTAACTTCAACATCAGCATATACTACATAAAACACTTGTTAAAAAAGCATGTGTTTTTGATGGGACGCACATCACCACTGGTCTGCAGCTCAGCTCCCCACCCTTCCCTGCCCAGTCTAGAAACAGCAAGTGCACTGTCTGTAGTTAATACCAAGGAGTTACTTGAGAAAAACCGAAATCAATACTCAAAAAGCATCTCCAAATATAAGGTGACGTAGAAAATAATTTGTTTATGCAAGACAATGCATATGATTAGTGGGTTAAATTGCCACTTTAGAGCATGAGTCAATGCACGTGGAGAGAAGTGTATGGCTTATATATATTACTTCAGTTCCTCCTGCCACCTTTTAATCCCTCTTGCAAACTCAGTCACTTACAGTGATAGACTGAGGAAGCAGCAGCATAAAGAGGATTCTGAAGCAGAACTTCACAGCTCTGCGCTTCCCATAGAATGCCATATATTGTCACAATATCAAAGGATGCCCTCCATCACCGCTTTCAGTCCTAAAGATGCAACATTTAAATGGGCTCCAGTGGTAAGTAAAAAGCTTCAAGGCCCATTTTAAAGGTGTTGATTTAAGGGACTGTTGAAAAATTCTGAAATCGGTTCTTTATTATGCACATAAAATAAATTGAAAAAGGACAATAGCACCTTGCAAGCCTTGTGGCACTGACACAACATCAGAAATGCTAAACCAAAATATTTATTCTGAATATTAAAACATTTAATGCAATAACAAGTTATTTACAGCAAAAGCTTTGCAACATCTCCAAGGCTTTCCTATGCACTTGGGGTGCAATTGGAAAGAAGACTGCACAAACATTTACCACACTTCTGGCAGCTCCGAGCAGAAGTTTGCATGGTACAACTTGAGAGATAACTGACCTATTTTTATCTCCTGAACAACCTTGACCTAGCACTTGCAAAAACACCATATGCTTACACTGCAAGGACAGACTGCTGTGCTTTGTGCTTGACCATGAATATTGTTTACTGACCAGAAAGGCCCCTGAAAGGCTGTATTCATAACACCCAGGAGCTACCCAGAACTACAGTGCCTCCACAGCACCCATTTTTGTGCTGAACAACTGTGCCTGTTCTTCAAGGAGTACATCAGTAATTGCTTTTTTTATCAAGAACAATAACCACCACCAATTTACCTGACCCTGTTAGAATTGTTTCCCTTTAACTTAACCTAGGCAACACAGCCCGAAGTTACTCACTATAAGCCAAGTCCAAAAGTCAGTTTAAGTACCACTCATACAGATCACTATTTCATTTGTCTTCTCCAGCATTTCTTCTAGCTAAGCCTGTAACCAGCTAAGTATCACGATATTCTTACATACAAGTTGGAAAGCACCACTTAAGATTGCACTTGGAAACAATGAATGTTTAACACCAGCACAAGCCAAAGAGTTAAATTCCCATAGCTTGGAGGCTATTTACAGAAACTCCATTGTAAATTTGTTCAGGAATCAAATTAATCTAAGTAGTCAACACTACTTTGATGCAAATTTATTAGTCACTATCTTCACCTCTACTTCCTCACACACATATACTCTAGTTTTAACAGCAAACAATCTACTAGTGGGGGAAAGAAGATGGTTTAGTATTTGTATGTACCCATGTTAAAAGCGAATTTATCATCTCTTCAAGAGGAAACACAGATTCACCACAATTCTTGCAAAAAGGTGAAGAAGTTTGAGCTGCTTACTACTGCCCGTGAGAACAGAATTAGGTATTTCTTCAATATCAGGCTGGCTTCCATGTTTAGTCTAGAGTGGCTTGTAATCATACTTCCTATGAACACGTGCTAAAAACCAAACATTTTCTATGCTTCATTAAGTCTTGTCATCTAACACTTTTTAAAACCCACAAAATTATCAACCTACATTTTTTCAGAAAGACCAGAGTAGAAAGTGTGGTAAAACTGGTAATGCCATTACTAGTTACAAGAAATTCAGAGCACCTCTTACATAGAAAAACTTCAAGTAAATGTCAGCTACCACATCAGGCTGACTGATAGTTCAATTGTTTTAGAAATGTTATCTGTATTTCAAGGTAACAATTCCTTGGTTACAATTACACAGATACAACAATAAAACACAAGCTGTGTAATGTCTTTTAAACTCACCTAAAAGCCTTTTTGCCATTGTTTTCAGGATAGAACATAAAGCAACTTATTTGCACATGACACTTGGTCATGCACCAAAAAGTATTCAGCTAAAAATACAGCAAGATGAGGTGTTTTGACCTAGTGTCAGTTTACACTTGTAATTCAAATAAATAATCTGGAATCATATTACTTAAGCACCACATTGGTACAATCTACAAGGGAAAAATCAACATGTTTATCACTCACACTTTCATTCTGTTTAGAAATGCTGAAAAGATCTGTTACTTTTAACTACTAGAAGAGAACTTAGACCTAGAACTTCAAGTCTGAACATTCTATTAACACCAAGAACTCAATTTCAGAGACAATCTAAAATTAGATATTTATGCTATAACCTAGCAGGCTCTCACTAAGAAGTCTGAATTTGTTCCCTGAACCAGTAAGCTTTGACGATCCTTGATTTACAGCAGTTGAACCCAGTCAGTGAGCCTAAAAACCACCCAATCATTTGAAGTCAGCAGCCTAAAGTCACCAATATAGCCCTCAGACATTAACACATAACAACATTAACAATAGTATGCTCATCACTGAGTCAGCCACAAAACATGGGAGAGGGCTGGTCTAGGGTTCAGAGAGTATTCAGGGTTAGTACAAGTAACTAAGTAACTACTCCATTACCACTGATAAGATACAGCTGGGAGTTCTTCCCCTAAAAACCCTCTAGTAAAAACCCAGAGTAAGTGACATAAGACAAGTACTTTGCTCTTTCTATTCTTTCATAAGAACATTCCTACACTGGTAGCAAGAGATAGGTATGAGTAAGCGTGGCTGTAAATAAGTCATAGTTAACAAAACTACTGCTTGCAGAGTCAGACTTTAAAGTAATTTAAGATCTGGGTGAACAGTCATCTTTCTTAAATGGGTGAAAGCCCTCCTAGCCCCCAAAAAACCACACAAGTGTGTGTTGAACCCAACTGCCTTCTAACAAAGGCAAGATACTGCATAAGACTAAGACAGGGTTGGGTTTGTACTTTAAAAAAAAAAAATCATACTACTACATGCTCCATATTTTAAAATGGGGCTTTCCTAATTACTTTACAAAGCAATAGCAATATAACCTTAGATTAAGGCTGTTCCCTCCTGCCCTCATCACAGCTTAGAAACCATCTGGCAGCACACTAACAGTAGCCTTCAGTACATCCTCAGAGTTCAGAAAAGGATATTCCTACTTCTGGTAGGCATACTCTGCTTGCAGAGAAATTTCACCTCAGATCAGAGCTCTAGGAGCTCTAATGAAGAACTTGCACATGAGCAAGTATGGGCATTTCATGACTTAACATTCTACAAAGGTTTGTTACAGCTTTCTGGTTCCCAGGCATTATCATTTGTTTGCAATAAAACTAGTGTTCCAACAGGTCATAAACACATTTGCTTCAGTCCAAGTTTCTTCAACTTCATGTTGAAACAAATCAACAATCTTCAACACTTCCAGCAACATTAGCCATCACCAACAATGAATATGTAGCTGTTAAGCAGACAAAGAACAAGGATGATGTTGTATACACAAACAGCAACTACTTGTAGTCTTGCAAATACCAGATGACAAGTGAAAATTGTTTCGCTCTCCAAATTAAGATTACTAATGTATGGAAAAGGTAACAGCATCAGATACAACTATTTCCCCTTCCTTGTCTAGGATGGTACATCTGGGACCTTGCAGAGCAAGAAGAAAGATTCCAGGAAACAGCATACTCTTCCTCCCCAACTCCCTTAATATCTAGTCCACACCGCAATAGCTGATACTGCCCACTAGGTTGACAAATTGAGTTCTAGGGAACCAGAATACCACACTTCCCTTAATAAATGGCAAGACTGATTTATGGAAACAGGTAACCAGCTCAAGTTTGCAGATCTGCCCCAGAAGTTGCACATTACCTCAGAGCCCTCCCTACGAGAGCAGGAAGTCCATGGACTAAAGGGGACTTCACAGGTTTAACTCTTACTTTGAACGAGTTACTGAAAGAGACAGAAGTAGCCAATTCAAAGACAAGCTTTGTCAGCCAAGCTCCTCTTATTCCTTTGCTCATAGGTAAGGGACTATTCCCTTTCAGGCAAAAATCACACCACACCTGGTCAGGCAAAGCAAGCCCCAGTTCTGGAGTTATCCAAGTCAACTTCACATGTCACAGGAAAGTCAAGATCAAGTAGGAAGAGAAAGTTGCAATAATGGTAATAGTTCAGTATCTGTGGCAACAAGCTGGTGTTAGCTGGCAATGATTTATGGGGAAAATACACACTTACTGCATGCGTGCACTTCTGTATGCATACTTCAAGAAAGCACAGGATCCCTAACTAGCAGCTGTCTGCAACCAAGGCCATCTGCACCAAAACACCTCTGATGCTCTGCAGGGAAATAGTAATAATACTGCACAACATTTAGATTGTTTTGTCTACTGCCCACCAAAGCACTGCTCAGTTCTACCAGTCATTTCTTTCCATCATCTCTCCCCTTTTAAGAAGGCTTTTCTGACTTTCCACCCAGAAAGACTATGAACAAATCACTCCTGATTTTCCAGGAACTAACTTAAGTGAAGCAGTTACTGCCTTGTTCTGAAGCTACATTGCCATCCCTGCCAAGCAAGTCGCTCCACACAGGCATTTCAGAACTTCGTGCCCAAAGTCACGTAACACCACACTGCAAGCCACCTGGCAAGTCTGAGACAGAGCAGCACCTGCCATTAACATCTTCCCATAGGATTTCAGAAACTCAAATATATCGTACAGCTTGGGATCCCAGTTGCTGACAGGAAACCTATGTCCAACCTTGCTTAGCCACTAATTTGACAGCCTGCGTTCTAGTACAATTATACAAGGATCAACTGAAACAGCTGCTGTTAAGCATACAGGATGCCATCTAGTACATTAGGATGTTCATAAGAGAAGGAGAACAGTTTCAAGACTTCATCCTTCTGTAAGTCCACATTCAGAAACAGGACTAAAGAAGCCAAGTTTTTCAGTGTAGTTCTTAAATGGTATTAATGGGTAGTTAACTATCAATTAGTAATGGGTTAGCTGGCACAAGTCCTGTACCACGCATTGTTCAGTGTGAAAGACATCCTATACAGGCTGAACCCTTCAAGTTAATTGTGAAGCTATACATAATGGAAGGACTGCAAGCTGAACTGTCACTCTAGTCCACCAACTTCTTTAAAAAGAAGAAACATGACACAGGGCACTTTGGTTTATACACACCACACCCAAAAGCATGAACCATTACACTGCAAGTATACTTGTGAGAGAGAACAGGTTCATCTTCACAATGCTTCTCTTCTGCAAGGATCTAAGAGTATATAGGCTCAGTCTAACCAAGGACAAGCTTCTCTTTGAAAGATACCAAGGTCCACTTTGTGGAATGTTATGCTGTAAGTAAGAGTTAATGGCAAAAAAAAAAAATCAAATTTTGCCTTCATACATTTACAAAACTGAAACCTGCATGGTTAAAGTAATTTTCCAATGTTTACTTCTTATGGACCACAAAGTCACATCCTCTCCAAGAATCCTCCAAATCTTAGGGGAATTTGTTTCAAGCTCCTCTATCTCAGTATCCTTCTGTCACCTAAAGGAAAGTATCTTGTCATTTTCTTACCAGCCTAGGACACACCTCATTGCTACAAGATGGTATCTCCCTCCAAAAACGTAAAGGGAGTGTTGGTGAGGTGTGAGATCCATTACCTACCCACCTGGAGATTGTTCAGTAGTGACTCACAATCAGCTTCTCCAGTGGTAATAGAAGAACGAATTCATAGTTTTCTGTTCAAGCTCTTTAAAGGTTGTTTGAAGAGGATAAGAGAACAAGAGAATTTCAACACACACACAAGATGACAAACTTGCGAGTTTAAAAGGGGTTAAGTGCAAAACTTGACCTAGAAAGTATGTTTCCAAGTTGGGTAGAAACGAGGGGGAAAAAAACACCAAAGGCTTACAAGACACTCCTTGTTTCTCCAGAGGAATGTGGAATATCTCACTCCTATCTTGAACGATAGCATAAACAAAACATTGACTGAGAGGAGTGAAGGTTTTACACTATTTTTTCCTAAAGCATCAACAAGCACAACTTATTCTAGTCCTTAATTTTAAGGAAACATGTAGTAATGTTGATACATCAATAACTAGCAGATGTTACTACACACATCCTATTACTTCCAAGAAGCTGTCACCTAGCGTAAGAAAACACTCGAAGCAAACCCAAGCAGACACTGAGGACACTCTGCACGAACATGTGACTGCGTGGCTACTCACACGCCCAGGACATTGCATAACCAGGGCACACCAGAGGGACGCGGGCAGCTGCTGCCGTCTGCAACTGCAGGGGCTGGGACCGGGCACAACTCGCACAGCCCGAGCACGCCCGCTGTGCTCCGCAGGTGCTCCCAGGCGGGCTGCTGTGTCACCGGGCTGTCCCGCCCGGCACCCTGACGAGGCGTGAGGCAAAGGGGAGGCAGAGCCCCCCCGGGGACAAAGAGGGAACATCCCGGCACCACGCTTCAGCTCCACACCGCCCCGAGCCCAGCGGCCTAACCCTCACCTGGCGGCTGACGGGAC
>NW_010106435.1:0-3525 GCF_000699245.1 Pterocles gutturalis | reverse complement strand
CTGGATGAGGAGGAGGAGGAGGCAGGAACTGGGACACGGGGGAGAGGTTGAGCCATGGGGGGCAGCAGAAATGGTTCAGCCAGACCCTGGTGGAGCAGGGAGGGGAGTTTTGGGGTGCTGGAGGAGAAGGGTGACCTCCAGCCCCCCTTGGGCCAGCCCGGCTGTTGTTGTCCTTGCTCTACCGGTGGCCTTTCATGGATGAAGCTGGCTCCTAACGAATCCCCTAATTAAGGCATTTGTGCTGGGGCTTGCAGCAAAGCAGTGGTTTCGGGGAGCGGCAGGGTGCTGACGAAAGGAGGGTGTTACACACTATTTTTGGCTATTTTAGGGCAATTTTGGTGGGGTTTGGAGCTGTGCAAAACCCTCTTGCCCTGCATAGGTTCCCCCTCATCTTCCCAGCCCCATGGCGATGCTGGCAGTGTGTCAAACCTGCCGAAGGAGGTTCCCTCGTGCAGGTCCAGGCAGAGCCCGGCTGTCCGGACCTGGTGTGATCCGCGCTGACAGAGACCTGAATCAGCTGTGATGCCTCTTCCGGACTCCCCAAAAATGGCCCCGCGGCCTCGGGGGCAGCTGACGTGGTTGTGCATCAGGTGAGCAGTGTCATGGGTCCTGCCCTGGTTAGTCAGGGGTTAACCCCGGGGCTGAGCGAGGGTTAACCCTGTTGTAACATCCTGCTTTCCTTTTTACTCATCTCTTACAGTAGTGAGTACAGCAAGGTTCAAAGCCAAATGCCAGTGAGGGCTATTTCTCTGTCCGTCTGTCCATCCATCTGACCATCCACCCATCCATCCATCTATTCTCACTACATTCCATCCATTTGTCCATCCATCCATGCATCCATCCATCCATCCAACCATATTATGATCCATCCATCCAACCATCCATCTGTCCGTCCATCCATCTGTCCATCCAACCACATTATGATCCATCCATCCAACCATCCATCCATCCGTCCATCCATCTGTCCATCTAACCACATTATGATCCATCCATCCATCCATCCATCCATCCATCCATCTCATCAGCCACCCAACCATCCATCCATGTGTGCATCCACCCAACCAACCACATTTTCATCCACCCAGCCCTCTCTACATCCACTCATCCATCCAGTTGCCCAACCATCCATCCAGTCAGCTCTCCAACCATCCGTCCATGCGTCTGTCCATCCATCCACGAGTCCACATCACCATCCATCCACCTTGCTCTCCAACCATCCATCTTTCTTTCCTATGTGCCCATAACGACCTTCACAGGCTGGGCCAAGGAGCTAATGGACCAGATGATCAAGCAGAAGATAATTTTACTTTCTTGGCTACAAGAAAATGGCCCCAGTTTACCCCAGTTCAATCCAGTGAGCAATCAGAGCTGTGGGATTTAGCGGGAAAGCCACAAACCAGAAGCCAACCCATGGGACATCTGAGGAACGCGTGGGCAGTGGGGCCTCCAGGTGGGACAAAGTCTGGGAGGGGATGACAGAGCTGAGGGAAACCTCATCTGGAAAAAACTCCGGGCATGTCAAACGCTGCACTTACAGTGAGGAATCAGCCAAGCCGTGCCGGGAACCTGTCTGGCGAGAGGCACGGCACTACTTGCCCCACGAGAGCGTTTCGGGGAGGCTCTGGCAGATCCTCTTGCACAACGAGCTGCTCCGTAATTGTCTAATTACCCGCACTTGCTGTTCTGCTCCAGATTTAAGAAGATTGAATGAAAACTGCCATAGAAAAGTCCCGAGCAGCCGAGTGAGGAGCCAAGAGGAAGGGGAGCTGGCTTGAACCCAGCTGGGAGAAGCAAACTCCAGCAGATAACCAGGTGTTTCCAAAGCCCTGGAGGATTAAGGTGTTTGCTCAAGCTATGGGGGGGCTGTTTGAGCTCCAAAATGAGGGTGGGCTGGGTGGGGGGACCCTGGGTCACTTCTCTAAGGATGATGGTGCTGCTGCGTCCTGGGTGTCCCATGGTGCTGAGCGAAGCTGGGAGCTGCTGAGGGGTTTGTTTCCCCGTTGCCTCTCCATTGCCAGCACCCGATACCTCCCCATCACCTCCCCATGATCAGCACCCATGACCTCACCAGCACCCATTGCCAGCACCTATGACCTCCCTATCACCAGCACCCATCACCTCCCCATCACCTTCCCATTGACAGCACCCATGACCTTGCCATCACCAGCACCCATCACCAGCACCCATGACCTCACTGTCACCAGCACCCATTGCCAGCACTCATCACCTCCCCATCACCTCACCATCATCAGCACCCATCACCAGCACCCATCACCAGCACCTATGACCTCCTGTCACCAGCACCCATCATCAGTACCCGTCACTTCCCCATTGCCTCCCCATCACCAGCACCCATCACCTCCCCTTGATCAGGACCCATTGACAGCACTCATCACCTCCCCGTCATCTCCCCATCGCCTCCCCATCACCTCCTCATCACCTCCCCTTCACCAGCACCCATCATCTCCCTACCACCTCCCCATGATCAGCATCCATCGCAGGTGTCCATCACCAGCACCCATCACCTCTCCATCACCAGCACCCATGACCTCCCCATCACCTCCCCACCACCTCTGCACCACCAGCATCCATCACCTCCCACGTTTCCAGCAGGCTTTGGGAGAAGACCACACCAGCTTTGATTTTGACCGTGCTCAACCGCGCCCTCGTTAGCACGGCAGGATAATTAACCCAACAAAACCTCCTGCTGTCCCGTAAACCCCACAGTTTATGGCCGAGCCCCATTTACGGCCGGGGGGCAGGAGGGGAAAGCGGCGAGGCCACCGCGGTGGGAGGCAGGGGCACGCCACCGCCGGCTGACGGGATATTTTGGCAGTGGGTTTTCCCAGGATATCTCCAACCAGAGCTGGAGCGGTGGATGCTTTGCGGAAGGAGGGTGCAAGAAACAAATATTAAAGCCCCACAACAGCATTTTCCAGGCGGCATCGTCCCGTTCAACCTCAGCATCTGGCTTTGAGAGGTCTGATCCAGGTAACGGCGAGAAAAAAAAACCCTAAAAAACCCCCAAACCAGATGGTTAAAAGCACCCAGGAGGATTATCCGGAGCGCAGATGTGCGCAGCGACGTCTGGGTTTGCATTTGCAGACCAGGCGGTGAAATTCCTGGAAAAAAAAAAAAAAAAAAAATTCCATGTGGTACTGAAAAAAGTGGGAGGCGGAGAGGGAAACTGCTCTGGCAAGGAAACCTCCGCGGGGCCCCCGGACACGCTGATGCCGGCCGGTCTCCCGAGCATCCGCAGAGGAGGAACCTCCACATCGGGGTTTAATATGAAAAAAAAAGGATTTTGGAGAGGGCTGAGCTTGGGTGTGATCCCACAATGGCTGTGGGGTGGAAGAGCAGCAGCTGGGTGCAAAATCCAAGCTTCGGTGGTTTGTGTTTTATTTCAGCCGCTGTTTTAAGGAAGGTTTCCAAAGCTGAGGGTGAATGCAGGGTTTGTGGGGTAAAGTCGGGCTTTTCTAGCCCAAGCGGATGGGTCGTGGCCCCACTTTTGGGCAGAGATCACCA
>NW_010106434.1:670-2106 GCF_000699245.1 Pterocles gutturalis | reverse complement strand
CCAGGCTCTTGGCTGGCTCTTGCTGGGGGCGATGGTCTGCTGGGACCCAGCCCGTACCGGAGCCCTGTGCCTATAGGTACCAGCCCACGAGGCGTTTGTCTTGCTGTTGGCTCCTGCTTGCCTGTGGCCCCATCCCACCACTCTGGCGCTGCACAAATTTTCCATCCTGAAAACTGTCCCCCTGCTTCCCAGCATCGCCAGCCCCAGCGGGCTCCGGGTACTTGAGAACACTGCGAGCTTCCAAATAGAGGTGGCTTTGCAGGATGATGGATTTCGGTGTCTTTCTGCTTCAGCTTATTGAACAGGATGGATTTTTATGGACATCTCTCTCCTCATCGCTATTCATCCAAGTGTCTCCAGAGCACGTGCGCTGGAGGAGCATCAAACCGGGGACATCAAACCAGGGGACATCAAACCAGGGACGTCAAACCGGGGCTGGCCGAGGGAAGGGGGGAGTTGCCCGTCCCTTCCATTGGGTTCAGTGCACACACACCCATGTGCTGTCTCCAGAGCCCACGTCCCGGCAGCGCTTTGCACTGGGAGCAGCTCAAATGGGATTTGTCACCTTGTCAGGAGCAGTTCGAGGACATTCTCCCTGCAGTCACCAAGGGCACAGCTATGTGTTGGCCAGAGCAGGGACGTGGCTGCACTGGTGACACTGGGCAGGTCCCACGTGGGGACTGTCAGTGCTGCAGGACAGGATGGGCACGGGGGACCGGCCACCACTGGGGAGGCGCAGAGGACACCAGGTCCCCAGGGCGGGTGGTCCAGCGGCAAGCTCCAGCCCTTCCTCTCAGTTTGGGGGGGCCAGGATGTCCTGGGGGGCTGGGATGTCCCAGGGGGCAGTGCCAAGCTGGGCTCTGCTGCTGCCTGGAGCCAGGAACCTCACGCTGGTGGCAGGAAGGAGGTTCAGCACATGGCCACTGCACAGGGATGGCAGGTTCAGCACATCGCCATCGCGCTGGGGTGGCAGGTTCAGCACGTGGCCACCACGTAGGGATGGCAGGTTCAGCATGTTGCCACTGTGCAGGGATGCCAGGTTCAGCACATCGCCATCGTGCAGGGGTGGCAGGTTCAGCATGTTGCCACCGCTGAGCAGTGGCATTTCCAGGCAGGGACAGCAGGACCGGCTGCAGGGTGCATGGCAAGCACCCAGTGGGTCCTTGTCCCCTATCCCCTGTCCCAAACCTTCTCTCCTGTACAACCACGTGAGACCGTCTGCCGAGGAAGTCAATATGAATCAATCAATGTTTGCGCCCTCTCAATAACTCTATTACATCCTCAAGGACGGATCTAAACCACCCGAACGGGGCTGGAGCAGATGCTGTACTGCCAGAGGAGCAGGAGATTGTAAATCATGCAGCATTGATATTGTCACCGACAATGAAAATCTCTGTATCCGCACCTGCCCGCGAGCGGTGGCCTTCAGATGTGCT
>NW_010106434.1:258-576 GCF_000699245.1 Pterocles gutturalis | reverse complement strand
GGGGTGCGTGTGGGGGGCGCGGGGGTCTGTGCGGGGTGTCAGAAGCCCGCCCTGCACTGCTCACCAGGCACTGCTCACCCTGGGGCTCGGAGGCTGAGCTGCAATCCCGGGGTTATGCAAACAAACCCCCTTTTCTGACACATTGCAAAGAGCGGAGAACCCTTTGCCCCACTGCACGTCACCCCAGCCCCCTGCCCAGCCCAGGGAGGGTCCTGTGGGGCCAAAGCACGGAGAAGGGCAGAGCACCCCTCAGATGTCGGGGACCTGCACAGCATCCCTGAGATGTCAGGGACCTGCACAGCATCCCTGAGATGTTGG
>NW_010106434.1:0-215 GCF_000699245.1 Pterocles gutturalis | reverse complement strand
AGAGCAGACAGGGACATGCCCACGTGTCTCCAGCCCCTGGCGAGGAGCGGGCTGGCTGGATGGATGCAGAGGTGAGCTCTCAGCAGGCGGCTGGAAGTCATTCCAGGTGCTGGAGAGGCTGGCGCGAGCAGAGCGGTGCCGCAGGCAGGGCCCTTTGCTCACCCCCAGATATGATGCAAAGTGCCTGGCTGGGAGAGTGATGGGGACACACAGAG
>NW_010106433.1:0-6372 GCF_000699245.1 Pterocles gutturalis | reverse complement strand
TTGCTAGCAACCCATTGAAAGGGAACCACACTGCACTTGTCTTCCCCGATGAACTCCAGCAGGCTTCCTTCACTAAAAATACTCTTTCAAAATTAAAAGCAGCAACGCCTCGTATTATCCAAGAATCAAGATCAGCTGAAGTGATTCCAAAAGAGCAGCTTTGTTCAGAACATTATCTTAGAAGCTTTCTTCACATACTGCATTAGAAGAGTCCTTGGATCGATTTTGACCTTTTGTATAGTACAGGCCACAAGAGAGTTTGAACGTGATCATGTTCTTGAAATGGAATTATCTTCTAAAGTATCTAAACTTGATCCAACTACTCATTAGTGGAGCATTTTGTGTAGCTTTAGTGTTAATTTCCTTCCCTGTTAAAACATAAACCCTTTTTAAGGTTCAAGTACATCTGTTTTCCACCACAAACTGCTAGTTATCCTTGTCTGCTACATCCAAGAACTCCCGTTACCCCAGTTTTTTCGATCCCATTCCACGTCACCTCTCTGCAATCCAAACTCCTTGAACTTTGGCGGCACCTTTATACTTGCTGTTTTCTGTTGTCCATCTCTAATCTCTGTCCAGTTTGCCAGTACTCCCCCTAATCTGCTGACACTGACAGAGCACAACTGTGGAGGTAGCAGAGCCATCGCACCCTTCATCCAGACTCATTCCATACGTTCACATACAGAATCTCCAATATTTATGATATTGTACTGGAGCATTTTACAAGATATTTGTCATTTCCAAAAACTAACAAAAATTTGGGAAAAAAAAAAAACAACACAAAAACAAACCATGAGCATAGATGAGTAGGGAAGTCAGCAAGCAAGCCTTCATTGTACGCTGTCAAGGCCCCGAGAATTTCAGTGAAGCTATGCCAACGTGTGACTTTCAGGAGATTTTTCTGTGCGTTGGTCAAACTCAGTTGGCATGGCAGCCAGACACCGAACCTCATCATCCAGCAGGTGTCCAAGTCCTACATGGAAACAACTTTTGATACATTCTGCTTTGTCAGTTAAAGTGATACCAACACCTAACATGCGAAAAAAATAAAAGACTTCAACTAAAGGGACTCCAACCCTTAAGACTAATAATAACAGCAACATCAGTAACAACAATAATTCAGTCCTCTAAAAGCAATTAGGTAAGCCTACATGATCAGTCAGGCTTTTGTATCATTGAATACTATTTTTCTAAGTAAGTTTTCAAAAAAAAACAAACAAGAACCAAAAGCTCAAACAATGAGCTTCTCTTCTACCTGTTAAGACACTTGATCAATGTTGTGCGGAAGGATGAACAAAGAACACTGGTAGAAACTGATTCAGATCTGGCAGGACTGCATTTCTGCTGTCTGTAAATCAAGAATTTCTGCATATTTTATTTCACATTTATCTTGTTTAAACTAAGTCTTCATATCTAGCATAGATTTTTCATTCCATGTGAAAGCAACATGCTGAGTGCCTTCTAGCGACATTTTCACAGAGAAACAAAACTCAATGGTTCAGCCTGGGCTCATATACAGCTACTGCTGGGCATGACAGCAACGTTCAGCAATAACGGAATTTTAAAAATGCCCAATTATGAGAATGCTTTAACTCCAAGAACTTCTGATACTACCCTGAGGAAGTTGTGCACACCTTCAAAGAAAAAAAACCCCACCTCCAGTAACCAAGTTGGATTTCTGCTTTTATTTAAATAAATTTAAAAAAATACTTATAGCCAATATTTACATAGTCAGACCAATTACTCTTCAAATCTTCCTGGTTAAGAAATAACAGATTCTTCCAGTAATGGTCAGAAGTTCTTACAATGAAGCATTGTACTTTTGGAAAAGCGCTTAAGTGTCTGCAGAACATTTAACCAGCATTCCCAAATCCACAAGAGAACACAAGAGTATTCCTCCCTCTGCCCCTGAAGGCAGGAGCATTTTCAGAACATGAACTGCTTTCCAGACACTGAACCACCCGGTCATGGGTAAAAGGACATTTTAGAAATACAGCAAGTTGGATTGCTGATTTGAAAGACTGAAGACGGGTCTTAGAATAAGAGTTTCATTCACAGCACAAGATCACTTTTCAGTTTTCTGGAAACGTGTTAGCACTGCAAAATCCCATTTCTATCCAAGACAGTATCCAAACAGACGGCTTCTGCAGGTAACTTCACTCTGCATCTTTAAAATCACACGTAACTAATGCACAAAATGCTTTAAATTCAAACCTTTTGTCTCTTCTTCCTCCAAATACTGCTAGTCTTTCTGTGCTTCAGTTCTCAATCAGCCACGTCTGATGAACTCAGACACTCTTTGACTCTGTTGCTCCCTTAGGACAGCCAGTGTGATCTGCATTTTCAGGGAAATACACTCCCATGCTCTGTAAAATGTTAGAGGTGAGTCCTGCCAGTCCAGACTGAGCGCTACAGGATTCAAGCAGGGTAGCTGCTGGGTTCATATCCACATCCACTGGTGTCAACCCAGTATCTCCAGCTCCAGAGCCAGGGCCAGCATTTTGAGGCATAGCTGCATTAATGGAACTTGCCTATAGCAAGTATAAAGAGAAAGTTTTATCAAATTGTATAAACGTTGTTTATACAATTTGATAAATTGTATAATATTGTTTAAAAATATATCTTTGTATATTGTTAAAAAAAAAAAAAAAAAGACAAACCACAAGAGAAAAGAAACAAGGAAAGCGTTCTGCAGCCAGCAAAGTTCAGTACGTTCCACACTGTCTTGACAGACAGGTATTTAGTCACCAAATGCTCATGCCAGTTAAAGATTTAATTAAAATTTAAATCCTATTATACAGCTCAAGGTCCAAGAGAAGGACAGAGAGGGTTACTGAGTCCTGGCTCTGTTTCCTATGGGAGTAATCTACAACTGCAACACATTTTGCTTGCACATGGGATTTTTTTTTTTTTTTAATAATTACAACATCACTATGTGCCAGTTCAGGGTCCATCTCGTGCGTATGTGAGCTGACACTGCCCCTGCTCGCGCTGGGCTCCCTCACACCCTGTCCCCTCAGGTCCCCGCCATCGCCCCAGTGTAGCGGTGCCTCGTGGTGTGAAAAACAAAAGCATGAGAGAACGGGGTTAAATCCCTCATCTTGTCCCTTCTGTTCGTGACCCCAGGGGTAGCTGATGTTCAGGTGCTTTTTGGAGAACAAATACATCGGGTTTGGTAGTTGGCTGCTGTGATGCAGCCTCGTTTGTGCTGAATTCTGTCCTCTGCTGTGACCAGCAGAGAAGGGACGGCAGGGACACCTGTTTTACTGGCGGCTCTGCCAGCCAGTGCTTGGGACAAGACTTTTGCTCCTGCAGTGATGCTTCTCTCTCTGTCCAGCTACTCTGACTTTTCTTCTCCCTCTTTCCCAGACATCTCACTTTGACAAAAACAAAACAAAAACAAACAAAAACTAAACCAGCAAATACCATTTCCCCTCACCTGCCCGCACATCGTTTGGTGGCCGCTCTTGTTCTATCCGATCATAAGTCTCCTGGGGAGTGATTACATTGTGTCTGCTTGCAGAGAGCTGTAGCCCAACTGGCAACAAGGTTTTAAGGTGAAAGAAGAGCCTGCTTCCTGAGCAAAGGCCTTTAACTCCATGTTCAGCCCAAAGTTAGCTTTGATGCCTTAATTCTAAAGCTTTGGTAACAACAATTAGCCTTCTGATAATAAAAAATGAGCTCTGCTATGCAAATTAGTGCATTCCTTGAGCAGCAGAGGAAAACCTCTCTGAAGCTGGGAAGCTCTGTAGATGTTCATTCATATAAGTAACGTTAAGTTCCACTTGTTTTAGATGAGGACTTACAAAACATGCCTCGCAGCATCGTCCACTGCTGGAACCACGAGCCCAGCTGTGCCCAGCCACACCCACAGTGGAAAACTGTGGCAAAAGCTCAAGGTACTTGTCATAAGCTCACATGAATCTTTGTCTGGAGACAATGGCAAAACCAGGCACCTTTCTCTGGAGTTATCTTTACAGGAGGGATTTAATTGGTAAGCTTGGGCTTTACCTCAGAGCTGGATCATTGCAGACTGTGTCCTTCCTATTTGGGAAATAATAAAAAGTGTGTAGCTGTGTTCTGTTCCCAGCTCGCAAATAGCCTGGGTCAGGTAATTTTCTGGCAGAAACAAGAGGAGAAAAGATAAAAATAATTCCTGAGTGGTGTAGAACGGGGGACTAGAAATAGTCTGCACCTTAATGAAGATAATTATTCAAAAAACTATATTTTGCTTGACCTCTAGACTTCCCATGTCATCAAGATTATTAGGCATCACAGTTGTTATAATTACTTGTGTGCTATGGCTTCTGTTTAAATGCCTCTGAAGTAACTATTTACCCTATGAAAACTCTCATTGCTAAGACCTGTTCTGATATATCTGTTGGGTTTTTTTTTTTTTGTACAGAAAGAAAAGTTTACTTACCCACTTTATTTGTCATTCTGTATTGTCAAGGATTTTTTCTTCTTTGTTTTTTCCAGGGAGTGTGCAATCTGGAAGGAGTCAGGTGACCCTTCTGTTACTCCAGCTGCTCATGGGAATTCATGGTCTGCTAGTCAGAGGTACGCCAACACCTCCACCGAAGACAGATCAGGCTTCTCATGGGGCTATGATGTGCATAGAACATAACCATCTGAGCCAAATCTAGCACCATGAGTAGAAAGGCATTAGAAGTACCATTGCAAATACATTTCAGGATAACAGTGAGGATTGGATCTGTCAGTAAATCATGACAGTGATTATAGGAAGAAGACCTTTTTCACCTCTTCCCCATTTTTCCCTTCTCTCAGGTCAAAACAGATTAGGCTCATATTATTCAATTGATATTCCTCATTTCCATCTAAAGCTTTGGAAAGGCAAATCATTTAATGCATAAATGTATCTATACAACATAAGAAATGCTGTTATTGCAGAATCCCAAACATGAACGGATGACTTTCAGACGCTTGGTGTCAGTTTATCAAACTTCTGTATACTTGCATGTTTCTCAAAATATAGTAAGCCCTTGAAACATTATTTTCATTTAGAAATATTTGTTTTATTCCCCATCTACCAAAACAAAGTGTGTGATTGCGTTCTGTGAGGCAAGATGGAACTGTTTAGCTTTAAATTACCCAGGTTTTGATGTCATTGATAAAGTAGTTGATGATTATTTTATATGTATAGATCTCTTTCCTCTAGAGAAGTTTCAAAAGCCCGAGGTTGATAGGGCACTGGAAATTCTCCTAATCCGTGTCCTAGAACAATTTGTTTCCCTAAATTATTTTTCTCATTTTTAAAATAATTTTTCATACTAGCCATTTTTGTGCCTGGTTTAAATAGTTCACTCCACTATAACTAAAAGCTTGCTGTGTGTTGGCATATGGAATGAAACTTGTGCAAATGCCATTTATTTTTTATACAAAGTCATATGTCATGTACCAGCAGTGTGCTGCTCTGGTTTTGTACCAGCATTTTGGGAGGAATGGTGCCTTTCCAGCTTTTCAGGGGTAATTTAAGAATTAGTGGGGATTAGATGCTTGCTGAGAAACGATAACCACTATTATTTATTTTAGAAAGAAAGGATTAAGGGATTAAAGAGGATTCTTTTTGCTCTTTTCCTTTCTTCAGCCCAACAATATGAACACAGGGCATGGGTAAGGACTCTGGATGGCAATGTCAGTTTCTACTTACTTGATTTTAATTAAAAAACTTACTTATCTGCTCAGACCATGAGATTCAAATGGTAGGTGACCAACCCCTACCCCGATGCAACCCCCCAGCCTGAGCATTTTGAGGTCTGGTATAAATGTTGGGGTCAGAGCACAATATTGTTGTCCCAGCCAGCCACGACAGCGGTGGCGGGTCCAGACGAGCTCAGTCACCTCCCTGCTTTCGCCCACACCCAGGCTTTGGCCGTCAGCAACCATTTCCCAGTGGAGGTGACCCTGAAAGCCCACTGAGCTGGTCCCCGCACCAGTGGCTACTGGGACACCCCAGCACGCACCCACATCCCTCGTGGCACCACCAGTGCCAGCCGAGCTACCCGCCACCTCTGCACAGAGCCGCTCTTGGGAGTCTTGTGGGAGTGGGATGCTCTTCACTTCCATTAAAAAAATCAGCCTTTTCCAGTCCTGCAGCTCTGGAGTGAGGGTCCATTTGGACCCCCAGCCCCCCCTCCCCTGCCAGGGGAGATGGAGCCAGGGAGGTCCCCAGGGCCGGGGGTCCCCTCCTGCCATCAAGAACCCTGCGCCTGAGTGGCTGGCGGCAAAAGCAGGGACACTGTGAAGAGCCTGGGGGGCTCCAGGCAGGATTGGACCCCCTTGCCGGGTCACAGGACACTTCTACTGCCTTGGGGGCTGCATCCTGCTGGAGCCTGCCTGGCTGCAGGGCAC
>NW_010106432.1:2582-2795 GCF_000699245.1 Pterocles gutturalis | reverse complement strand
AGCCGTACCCTCCGCTGGCTCCGGGAGCTTCTCTCCAGAAAAGCTGGGGAAAGGGGCTCCTCCGGGAAGACCCCGCAGGGCACCAAGCTCCTGCCCATCGCGGACCTCTTCTGCCTCTGAGCCCGAAACCTCGTCACCGTCGCTTCCACCTCCAGGCAGAGCCGGCGGCTCCTCTTCACCGCCTCCTGCAGCTGCCTGGAGGCGCGGGCGGTG
>NW_010106432.1:997-2570 GCF_000699245.1 Pterocles gutturalis | reverse complement strand
CGGGATCCCGAAAGTCTGAGGGGAGCAGTCTAGGGAAAAACACGGGAGAAATGGAAAAAAAAAAATGCCCAGCTGCCAGGGGCACGCACTCACTCCTGGATAAAACAATTAACCGACAGAAGGGAGCATCAGGACACGCAAAGGTAACCACCAGCGGGAGAGTGAAGAGGACAAGGTGTAAAACCAGTTCAACACATGACAGCAGAACTGGGCTCCATCAACGTGCTCCGTGCAGCCTGTCCCAGTTCCTCCTGAACCTTCCTTCCCGTCACCCCTACAGCCTCATGAAGGTGCCACAGCGCCCATGAAGTGGGGACTTCAAAAACCACCAGAAGCATTGGATGCAAAAGATTCTTCAAATTGCAGCCCCCAGTGCTCTCCCAGGCTCGCGTCAGCTGTGTCTGTTGGAGAACAACCGTGGTGTCCACGGCATTTCCCCAAGGAACGGCCCCTCCTTGCCGATGCGAGGAGAGCGCTCTGCCCCAGCCTCCACCGCCCTGCGCCACGGGGGTTTCCGAGCCATGACAACATTTCATAAAATACCAGACTGCTGCTCAATAATTTCCCCGAGGGGACTTTTTGTACTGGTGTGAAGAAAATCAGAAAGTACTGGTGTGAAGTAAATCAGAAAGTGCTGGTGGCTGGCTGGGCTCCGCGCTCCTGGTGTCCCCAGGGCTGGGGCTGGTGGCCCTGGTCTTTAAGGTCCCTTCCAACCCAAACCATTCCGTGATCCCATGCAGAGGGAGGCTGCTCACCTTTCTTCTCCTTTGAAAAGCTCTCCAGCTTCTGGCGGATAGATTTACTGCCTTTAGGTCCAGCTGGGAGGAGAGAAGAAAGCAAAGGTTCTGCGTCGCTGGGCTGCTTTGCATCATCGCGTCCTTGTTCTGCATCTTTGGGCTCTTTCAGGACGGTCTCCCCTCGAAGCCCTTCACCCTCCTGCCCCCTCGCCGGCAGAGCAAGGCTGCAGCTTACAATCTTCTGGCCGCCCTTAAATTCCCCGTCCCTGCTCTGCACGACCCTGCGCTAATGCCCGTGTCCCAGCAACTGCTTAATGACCCATCGTATTTTTTTTTCACTTAAAGCTGCCTTCGTCTGTCCTCAGAGGAGAGGGAAGAGGAGCACAGCCCCAGAAAAGCTTTTGTGGCTTTTCGTACAAAGTCAGACCAACCCACACCACCAGCAACCCCAGTCCGGCCCCAGAGATCCCAGCCCCGCTCCCCAGTGCTCCCCACGCCCGCACCCGCGACACCAGGCACCACGTTTTGTAGCAGCGATGAGCTGAGGAGTCGTTCACTGCCTGCCCCAAATCCAGGACGGATCATCCTGTTCTGACCTGTGCTCCTTGTTCCGAGGGAATTCCCTCCCTAGGCACAGCTCCCAGCACCGTTTGGGTTGCTCTGCAGCATCCAGGAGAGAGCTACGAGCCCACGCAGCTCCGCATGCGTTAGTTCAGCCAAACGAGCAGAGGAACAACAGCCCGGAGACAAAACCCTCCCCGGTGAGGAAACGAGCAGCCAGCAAACCCCCGGATTCAGCACACACTCGGGAGGGGCGACCCATCGCGCCGGGGCTG
>NW_010106432.1:373-603 GCF_000699245.1 Pterocles gutturalis | reverse complement strand
GCATCGGTTTCGGCTCAGGGGCAGCCGGGGGGGCCGCCAGCAGGGTCACATTCTCACACCCCCCCGGATGCACAACCCCCCCCAAAAGGCTGATGAAGCCTCCAAGGCTCAGAGCAAAGCAGGGAACGAAAAAATAAAACAGACCAAAAACACGTCACAAACGTCTTTCCATTGGCATCACCCACGGTACGGAGCGCGGGGACGAGGAGCAGGAACGGGTCCGCGCTCGG
>NW_010106432.1:0-219 GCF_000699245.1 Pterocles gutturalis | reverse complement strand
CGCGGCGCTTTGTCCCGGCCCAGGAGCCGGGTGACAGTCCTGTGACAAACACAAATATAGGGTCAGGGGCGCACCGCAGGGACAGCGGTGTCAGGAGAGAACTCCTGAGAACGCCACGCAGTGTGTCTGCGAGAACAGGGGACATTTGTCCCTCTTCCACCTTCTCCCACCAAGCCCGGCTCCGCCGGGCTTGCGCACCCAGGACAGGGGATCTCGGGG
>NW_010106431.1:0-11317 GCF_000699245.1 Pterocles gutturalis | reverse complement strand
TGCCCGGCCTGTCAGGCCGTAGCAGTGTGCCACCGCAGCGTGCCAGGGCAGCTGGGCTGCTGGGAGCCTTTTGCTTCATTAGTGTAGCCTGATCCAGGGAGAGCTGGCTGTAACTCTGAGCTTGGAACAGTGCTGATGGGCCAAGGTGGTGAGCGTTCTCATGGCATTCAGGTGCTTAGAGCATCCCCCAAATGAAGGTGTTCGCTGTGATCCAAATACTCTAAGCTTTGTAAGGATTGGTGATGTGGATTTTAAGAACAAGTAACTAAATTGGAAGGAGAACAGAAATAAAATAGTTCAGGTGTCATGGACAAAGAGAAGCTGTGACAGTTCATACCCATATCCTTACCAGATAACACTTCAAAGCATTAATCTTTTGCCTGCATTGCTTGGACTGGATTGATCTTTTTTTTAATCTTAGCAAATCTTCTGAGGATTTAATCTCACTATATGTTTCATTTCCTGCTTTTTCTGCATCATTTTCCATTTTAGAGTTACGTAAATCTTTTCCTTTTGAGTTAAGGTTCATTTAGCTGTATCTGTGTTAACTCTAGACAATTAACTTCCTCATTTTCTGCTTCAGGGCTTTTTAATTTGCTACTTCTGCAACTTTTGCTGTGCTTTGAAAATATCAAGGTAGCAATTTATATAGAAATTAAGGTACAGAGGCACGACTGTAGGTACCTCCATGACCAAGTTGTTTCATGCGGGACTGTGTGAAGAGTGGACTTGTTTTATGTGCTCTATAGTTTAAGCAGGCAGTCAACCTGCAAAAGCAATTTCTTCAAAATTAAAATTGTTCATTGTGTGACATAGGCCATTAAGAGAGGCTTTAAGTTTCGCATGTTTGAATGAAAAATTGATATATTTCCATCTTTCTTCTCCCCCCCACAAGAAATGCCTTAAAAACCTAGACTGTGTCTGTGAAGTGTTTGTACCCTGAGCTAGCACTCATCTCCTGCCATTGCTCCATTGTAGCTGTCAAAGTCATATGAAAACTAACATGCCTTGTTACCTAAATGTTTTAGAGCTTTCTATTGCCGTTGGTAAATAAAAGGTAAACAGAACAGATGCCTCTGTTACTTACTGTCTGTCTCGAAACCTGAATTGTCAAGGGTGTTACATGTTAAAAAAGTGGACTTCCCACACATTGCTAATATTTTAAAATCTGTACCCTGTTGCTGGCAAATATTAGCTACTTAATATGTGTGTCATACTTCATTTTGCTTGAGTTCTTGCAGCCTGTTTGCTCCTCGCTTTCCAAATTACTGTGGTGTTCTGCATCTTTGCAAGCAAGTTTATTTGAGTTTGTTCATGAGTTTGTTTTGAGACCACTGGAATACTGAACAAAGCTTTGCCTGGTCACAGAAGAGAGTGTGTCACGTTCTTGATATCTGTCATGTCATTTGCTCCTTAGAATTTTTCTTTTGGTCACTTCTCTGTATGTGTGATCAGAGGTTTTTGCTGATAATTTTCTTGTATCAATTCTAGATAGAAATATTGCTTTGAATGCTTCACTTACAGCAGTGTCTGGTTTTTATCCTTCAGAAAGGATTATCATGTCAGTTCATGCTTTCCTTAACTGATTTTTTTATCTGGAAAACTGGGTGCCTCTGGAGAGTACAGAGCATAAACCAGGCCTGGTTTTGCACCAGACATCCTGCTGTCTTTCCTACCCACTGTTAGGCTGAGCACAGCCTTTTTCCTTGAAAAAGTGTCATCTAGCATTGGCTTTAGCCCTGCTCTGAGGGGGAGGCTGGGCTAGGTGACCTTCGTAGGTCCCTTCCAACCAACATCCCTAAGACTCAGTCTATACATTTTCATTACTTCCAACAGTAACCCAACTACCTATTTCCAAACAAGTTTCCTCTTGAAAATGACTTTCATCTGGCTGCTGTGTAACCACGGTTTTCGCCTGTTCTGCTTCTGTTGTTCACGTGGTTGCATTTGCTCTTAGGGAACTTTTGTGAGGTGAGGTTATGTGACTGCCTGATCTACGTTTTGAATTTGGGAGTGCAGCTACAGGCACAGAGGTGCAGTCATGACAGAGTCATGAAGTGAAATAAGGAAATAATAAATTCCAGGGGTATGTTGTGGCATTTGCTTTCTGCTACTAGCTCCGGTACACTTTCACTCTCTGATGGATTAGCCAAATTATTTTTCTATGTAATCGTAAGCAGCATTAATAGTTACTGTTTGTAGCAAAAAATATACTTTGTTTCACTGTAGTTTTTGTAATCTCTTTTTTTGGAGCAATGTACTTTTTTTTTTTCTATATTCAAGTCTTGTTGCAGGTTTCTCATGCTCCAGAAACATTTGCTCTTTGAACTTGAACCTGGCCAAATAATTTTTTTGTAACTCTTGATTTAAGCAGAATTGAATGTGAAACTTGCATGACATTTTAGGTGGCATGAACTGCTTAAGCAGAGAACACTTGCCATGATAGAATGCATTTTTTATGTGAACTGATGCTACCTTTCTTTTTCTCATCTTTCTGAATATTTTTTTTGCAGCCATTCTGACAGAGGGGATAAGTAGTACATAATAAGAGACAGGAGAAATGTATGGATGTAGTCATGCTACTGAGTTTGCAGATGTAATAGCTTTTTCATTCTGTCTCTCTGAAGAGTTGCTTAATACCTTTTTTCTTCAAAAATAGGTCCATTCAAGCAGTAGTAAATCACTGCTCTTAAATCAAAATCTGTAGCTATTTAGAATTTTCTGCTCTTTTTCACTCCAAAAGTTTAATTACATTTTATGGACCGTGTCAGATGCAGCTCTCTTTTCTTCACTTACAAAAACCAATTAACGCTAAGGAAGGACAGACTACACCAGGATAATATAACATTCTACTGATTGATTTACTGTTACAGTGTTTTTCAAGAATGCTCTTTACGTTGATTTTTTTGCTATTGTAATTTCTTGAAGTGTGTCAGCTATTTGCTCTTAACATCTTGAGAAAACGTATTGAATATCATTGTCACTCCTGATTTCTCTCTCTTACAAGATACCTCTTTTCCTTTGGAATTACCTGTATAACCACCTCTCTCTGCAGTGTTTTTACTGTAATTGCTCATGTCCTTTACTAACAGCCAGAGTTACCATTATATTGCTGACATTCTGACTAAAGTTCTTGGCCACATGGAATCGCTTTTTTTCATCCCTTCCCTGAAGCATTGCCTTTTTCCAGTGCTGTGGGTTGCCGCTGTAACTGTGCGAAAGATCATCCCACTTGTGCCGGGCTTCAGCTGTGCAAGAATATCTGTATTAGGACAACATTGCAATTTTAAATGTATGTGCTGTCAAATAATGCCAGTGTAATTCCAAGTCTATTTATCTTCTTTCCCTCCACTCATTTTGTCTAACCTGATACAGTCCCACAACTTTTATCATAGTGTAATTCAGGTTGGAAGGGACCATGGGACTCTCTAGTCCAGCCTCGTTATTCAAAGCAGGGTCATATGCATGGGCAGACCAGGTTGTTTTGGGCTTTATCCAGTGTGTATTGAAAGCCTGCGGGGACAGAGACTACAGAACCCTTCTGGGCAGCTCGCTTCCATGTTTGTCTGCATCATGGAAATCCTTTTTTTTGAACCAAGTCGGGGCCTCTCTTATTTTTGGTTTATGCCTGTTGTTTCTCCAGCTCCCACATGCACTGCTGTGAAGAGCCTAGCTGCATCTTCTGTATAACTGCCTCACAGGTACGGGAAGACTGCTGTTAGGTCGCCCCAAAGCCATCTCAGGTTGTACAAGCCCAGTTTCCCGAGCTGCTTTTCACAGAGCAAGTGCTCCCACCCCATGACCATCTGAACTCAGCACAGTTTATCAATGTCTTCCTTGTACTGGGGGGCCCAAAACTGGATGCAGTGTTGTAAGTGTGGTCTAATGGGTGTCAAGTAAACGGAAATCATCTCTTCCCCCAATCTGCTGGTTGTGCTCCTGTTAATACAGTGCTGGGTGCTTGCTGCCTTTGCTGCTTTCCTTGTTCGTCATGCTGGAAGGTGAGAACTAGCAATAGCTTTTGCTGCTGGCACCTTTCGTGTGGGAGCAATCGCTGGACATATTCACAAGTCTTAAAGTAAGGATGAGTAAGGTAAATCATTGAGATGTCAGAGGAAATGTGGATCCCAGCCAGCATCATCTTGACTGCTGTGCAGCACTTTTGGCTGAGTCCTGGCTCTTCAACAACAGCCAGGGTTTAGCTTTCCTGTTAGTGAGGAAGGAGATGTTAATTTCTCATCACAGGTATAAAACTCTCACTGCTTATATTTTCTGTAAGTCTCAGGAATACCTGTTGGCATTGTGTTACTTTCTGGTAACAGTATCATGGACAATTCACATAGTGTTTTGAATGGTAGTATAAAAGACTTATCTGAAATATTTTTATGCTGATCTGGGCTCAGTCTTCTACAGTTCTTCTCTTGTATCTCTCCATAGCCTTGGTATCAGCCTGTACCTCTGCTGCAGCCTTCTGCATCACAGGGACTAAAGGTTGTCTACATATCTAGTGAAATATGTCATTGATGACATTTGCTTTCTGGTAGGCAGACCAGTTTGTGTACAGGACTTCAAATAATTAAGGTTGTTTCTACTGACACAAAAGTACTGGTAAGAATTGTGGGTTCTGACCCCACCACTGCACCCCTCTTTCATCTTCTTTAGATGACAGAGTTGCATTTGAAATAGGAGTTTCATTTGTAGTTTGTGTCAAGATATTCAGCTCTCATCTTGTTACATAATTGTTGAAGCCTAAATGACCAGCCTAGATTCTGAACTTTAGGAAATGAAAGTTAAGTGAGGTCAATACTACACTCTGGCTCATAAGAAGTTATTAATAGCGTTCTTTCTGGATCTTTTACATTGAACCCAAGTGTGTGCTGTTTTAATTGCATATTAAACAGGCTACAGTATATACACTTGAATTTTATCACTGAAGTCACTATGTAATTTTAATTATGTCTGGTTTCTATCCACTGTAACTTCTGTAAATAACAGTTTTGTTGCTGGGATCTCAGAATGCATGAATTTCTCTAGAAATCAAAGGAAACAGGTTAGATAATTTCCCATCGGGAAGGGCACGGTCTGCATATACAGTAATACTGAACACTAGAAGGAAAATGGAAAGAAATAAATTTTCTTCAAAACATTGCTGAGAAAAATGATATTGGAAGTGAGACTGTAAGTAGTGAGCAAGAAATGAGGGTCTTGTTTTGGTTTTGTGTTAGAAGAATAGTGATTGTGGTGGTTTTGAATGACACTCAGACCTAGTGTTTAACATGGGATTTGTGTTAGTTGTGATCTGAGAGTAAGGCCATGACAGAATTTCATTAGCTAATAGCTTCATTAGAAGAAATTATGGATTGTTTTAATGTAGAAGGAAATGGTAGGTAGATAGGCCAAAGGACATAAAGGGCCCCTCTTGACATTGTAGTCCTCTTTAACTAATTTTCTTTTTATTCTTTAAATTTAAGCTAATGTAACTAATTACATGACCTGCAATTCACTGTGGATGCTGGAATAAAACATTTCAGATTCTGGCAGCACATAGCTTGTACTTCGTTTGAAATGAAGTGTTTAAGGCTGTTTGTTTAATCGTTGATTTAGCATCTATAGCTGCAATTCCTAAACTGAAGTTACAAAATAATTGGTGTCACAAGAAAGCAAACTTGTAGGCTCAAGTGGTTGCAAGTCCAGAAGTGCAATTGGAAGATGTTGCCCAGTAAAGTAACTGGTTCTGTGTCAGCATCCTCACAGGTGCCCAGTAAAGGGATATTGGCCCCTTCTTTGGGATCTCCCTGATTTTAGCTTGTAAGACAGCATGTAATTGCTCTTTCCTATGCAGTCCATCTCCATGCTGCTAGGCACCACTTATATTTGTCCTTCTGCCTAACTCCTACCTCCGTTTTGTGATCATATTCTTCTGGCCTCTGTTTTTTATTTATTTTCCTGTACTCAAGGGGTTATGGGGCTGTACACCAGTGATACACTGAATGAGTCCCAGAATATGCTCTCTTATCTAGATTCGGCCAACTCAGTTCACCTGGGCTGAGAGGACACTGTTCTACAGCAAGACAGCAGGTTCTTGCCAGTGTTTCAGTCTGGGGAAAAATGGGAGTCCCTCATGGGGTTTGAGAAAGGTTCACAGAAGAGAAATGTTAGCATACCTAGTAACAAACTGAAGAGAAAATTCTGGATTCAGATTTTTTATCACTGAGATCAGATTTAAGCTCACAATAGGACTTTTTCAGAGATGAACTGTTACTGGAATATGTGGGTAGAAAAACTGGAGGTAACTGAAGAAAAGAGTTTTAAGCAATAGCAGTTGGGTAGAGATAATCAGATGAGGGATTTAAAAAAAAAATTATTTGCCATGGTTGTTAGTTGAGACATGATGGTCTTGGATTTATAGATAGGAGCAGAAGGATAGAGGCATTAGGTTTCCTTATTCCCCTAACTGCATGTCTGCACAGGTGCCCAGGGGAGATTGTGGCTTGAAGAACAATTTAACCCCAAACATATTCTGGGCAAAGGAATAACCCTAAAGAGGATGCAGCAATGCTACAGAGATTAGAAAAGCGAGGGGAAAGGATTACTAGAGATTACTAGGTGGAAAATGTCTTCTTGGAGTGAATGTCAGCATTTAAATAAGTTCAGGAGTGTGTATTAATCACTCTTGATTTTTCTTTGATGCTATAGTTTAGTGAAGCCATCAAAACTCAGATTTTCTGTAGAATGAGTAAGTGAGAATCTGAGCTCAGTGTTGCATAGCATTGTCACTGAAAGGGGATGGAGTATAGCACTTGTATGGAGTGTTGCAATGTGTACTTTGAAGCAGTGCTCTAAAACTACATCACTTTGCACAACATCAAGTGCTGATTTGTGTTGCCTGTCAGGTGTGGAGATACTGTTTGGTAAGTATTATGTTTGGATGTGGGCATAGGAGAATAACTAAATCAAATTTAGATGGGATTGCACAGAGATAAGCCTGCACTATATTAGGAAAATGTATAAATAACTGAGAAACTGTATGAATGAGAGAAATGTTTCAACACATTTTATGGAGTGGAACCCCAGTCTTAATTTTGCCTTAGCTGAAAATTACGTAGGGAATAAATCCCAGCAGGACACTTAGCATTAACATACATGTTTCGCACATCAAGCCACTGACCTGCTCCAAGGCTGCAGTGCTTGCTGTGATGTAGTTCAAATATACGGGCTATGAAAACTTTCAGAATATGAACCCAGCCACTGGCCAAATCTTACTAAAGCTTTCTGAAGCTCATTTCAAACATGAAAAGTAACACAAAGTTATATGCTTATGAACTTTGTTTGGGAAGAGTGTCTTTGGGGAAGATGATAATGAAGGGCTCAGAAAGAAGAATCTCTGCCTTCTGTGGACTCAGATAGAAACCTGTTCTCTTAACTGTTACCTCTACCAGGTTAAATTCAAGAGCAAATGAGCATAAAAGAAAATAAACATTTAAGATATTTAAATTCAATTTTAGGCTAACTATATCTTTCTTTTGATTAAACTGTCCTAAGGCGGTGAGCCTTATTTCATGGTTGTAACTCCAGACATAATAAATTTCTCAGTAATGTGATTATGTAGTTATGTGAAGCTTCAGGATACCTGTTTAACAGGAACAAAATATCCTGGAGAAGACAAATTGGTGTAGTAAAGAGAAAAGAGGCTGTTGGTGTATTTTAATCTTTCTAGTATGAGGCTTCTTAATGAGATATACTGGCTGGCTGTTTTTTCCTCTCCCTGCTATTCTTGTTTAGATTTACCTTTATTTATCTTGTTGAAATATCAAGAAATTTAGGTCAAAATATATCTGGATCCATCTGCTCAAAACCACAACACTCATCTACTCTGTTCTTTTACTGTTAGTAGTTATTGTATCTTTTAATTAAGTATGCTTAATGACAGTTACTACATTAATGGGTGGCATCAAGTATCTTTAATTTTGTACATGATGAACTTACTAATGCAGAGAAGTGTTTTTTTCCTATTATCACAGTCATCACATTATCATGTTATGAATACAGGAAATGTTTATTCATTGACACGGTGATCCATTTCAGTTTTGAATCTTGTTAATTATAGTTATTCTTTTGATGCAAGAACTTTGTGCTCTAAATCTTATGACAGACATAAAAAATTAAAAAGTCTGTGACTGACCTTTCAATTCTAGGTTCATCAAATATGTTTTAATTTTTGTTTTGCTTATTGTGGTTGACTATCAATGTTGATGTGACCTGATTTTAATCAAGCACTGCAGAGGGGTGCAGCAGACACATGCCCTGGTAGGTATGATACTAGAAGGAAGGAGCAGATGATAACTGCCTTTAGATAATTTGCCTGTCATGACCCTGCCGAATCAGGTAATTTGGTTTCACATCAGACAGGTCAAAAATGAATGTATTGGGCCAATTTTTGAGTTTATATATGGGTTAGATTATTTATTTGACATTTCCTCTGCCCCTCTCTGGTTCTCTATGCCAGCCCATTAAGCCCATCAGCCCGACTACATTATCAGCTGGATTTTTACTTTAGGTAGTAGTGATGCTTTGGGAGTGTGTTTAGGGAAAAGTGTTAGGAAATATTGTCAGTGACAGTGGAGCAGACAGTCTTAAGATTAATGATTTTTATCTCTTAGCAGGAATAACCTCCCCAGTAATCTTGTATTTTTGTGATCTGTAAAAACTCTGCAGTATTAACAGCATGCACAAATTTAGCATTTACTTAAACAACTCTTGGATCCCAAGTCTGGTTATTTATGTGTTGTCGGCAGAGCTTCTGTGGATGTAACTTTTGTAGCATGTTGTGTGAGCTACCAGAATATAATCACTCAACTGTCTTTCTAAGAAACATGTATTAGCTTACATTGTTATTTTTGATAAAACCTGTGTCGTTGCTCTGGATTACACCCACATGCAGGTGTAACTCTGAATTACACCCATATGCATGTGTAACAATTTACCTGTGTATTTCCAGTGAGATGACAAATGCTGAGCACAGTCTGTGAACAAGTGCGTGTGCAAGATTGTTTCCTATATGTCTAGAAAAATAGCAGTATATCTTGTTTGCAGTTGCCACATGGACAGCTTGGAGGAAAACTATCAAAGTGGTTTATCTCACCAGCTTGCTATCAACAGAACAAATAAAGCATGTGCCTATAAACAAAATAGAATTTAAATTTTAAAAATCTGTAATAAATAGCAATTATTTCATAACTAATTGGGATTAAAATGTCTCATATCTGTAATCTGAAAACAGTGAGAAGAAAAATAGACAAAAACAAGAGAACGCTTATTTCTTAGATTCAGATTTATAGCTGCCTTTGCATACAATATGTAAAACCGGATGGCTGTCTTGCAAACTCTGAAGGGCACAAGTGTGTGTAGCTTTCTACCCGAGAAGCAGAAGGTTCAGGGAGGGAATGGTAACGGTGAGCTATGCAGCCTTCCTGGATGGTCTAGGCTCTTCCTAGGCACTGTGCTTACCAGTAGATGGTTAGTCTTTCCTAATGTCCATCTTCAGAATTTAAGCTCACTGGGTTTTCTGTCCAAGTAGATGTGGAAAGAAGCTTACTGCCTCTCTTTTTCTGTTATAGAATGCTTTCATATACTTGAAGGCATGACCCTATTTTCTCTAAAATAAGTGATTTCTCTAAAATAAGAGACAGTACAGTCTCTTTTTTTTTCCCCTTTATAGGTTGTGGTTTCTTGACCTATAAAGAAGGTCAAGAAACCTGCTCTGTCCTTTCTGTCAAACTGATCACTAGAAGTCCAGTGCTCAAAGCTGGGCATACTGTTCAATTTGTGACCAGATCAGAGCAGGAGATTATGTTCACGTGTTTTAGTAGCGATGCGCTTGTTTGTATGTAAACATTAGGATATTTTTTTCCAAGAATACCACATTGTTGACTCATGTTGAGTTCATGATCACTGTAACTGCCAAATCACTTTCCGTAGAAGTGCTGTTACACTAATTTTTCCCTAGATTTTGTTTATGCAGTTGATTTTTTTTCCTGGCTAATCTTAGAACTCTGCGCTGGCATTATTGAAAGGCTGCTTGTCCTGGTTTCAACCCAGCCAACAGACAAACATCACGAAGCTGCTTGCCCACCCTTCCATGTGCCAGGGCATGGGGGAGAGAATTGGAGGGTGTCATAGTTTAGAAGGCCAGAGGACAGTCGTTTGTTAAACACCTGGTGGGCTGAGGCAGGGCCAGGGAGAGTTTCACTCACCACTTAGGGTCATGGGCAAGAGACCAAGATGACTTGGGAAAGACAAAAAAAAAAAAAAACAATTGACTTTATTAACTATTTACAACAAGAAGCAAGATAATGAGAGAGAGAAACTACATCTTAGAAAAGCACTTCTCCCCCGCCCCTCCTTCTTCCCAAAGCCCAAAGGCTTTGTTCTGTACCTTCTCCCCTCCCGGCGGCACAGGGGGGCAGCGAATGGGGGGTGCAGTCAGTCCGCTGCTCCTTCCTCCTCAGGGGAGGGCTCCTCACAGTCTTTCCCGGCTCCAGCGTGGGGTCCCTTCTCACGGGAGAGTCCTTCTCAAAAACTGCTCCAATGGGAGTCCTTCCCACACAGGGCCACAGTCCCCTGACAACTTCTCAGCTCTAGCGTGGGTTTCTCCAAAAATCCAACGTGGGGTCCTCCACGGCTGCATCTTCTCATGGGCTGCACCAAGGGGCAAACTGTGCGTCACCATGAGTCTTCACCACACTGCACGGGAAATTCCAAGGGTGCCTCCTTCCTCTTGCTTCTTTTCACTGACTGGCGTATCTGTGTAGATGCCTCTCTCAGATCTTTCTGCCGCAGGTCTTTCATTGGTTCCTGAGGAAACTGACTCTCGGGCGAGCTGTGAGAGGCTTGGGCTACAGCACATCAGTACAGCAGAAGCCGGGCAGGCAGCTGGGCCAGTCCGCCTGGGCTGGGCCCTGCCCGGGGCCGTGCCAACCCCCATGTTCCATGCCCCCTCTTAAATACGTTATTCTCAGAGGCACCAATTGGCTCAGCCCTGGCCAAGGGCGGGTCCAGCCTGGAGCTGGGGGAACTTCCAGCAGCTTCTCACAGAGGCCAGATCGGTGGTACCCTTCCCCCACTGCCCACCAGCTACTGAAACCTTGGAGCTGGGCGTGGGGGTGAACCCTTAGCAGTTACTTACAGGAGCCACCACTGCAGCCCCTCCCTTGCTGCCAGAGCAGACTGAGCTAGGGGAACTCTTAGCAGTTACTTACAGGAGCCATTACTGTGACCCCTCTCTGCTATCAAACAAACCCACCACACAAAACCACAC
>NW_010106430.1:0-779 GCF_000699245.1 Pterocles gutturalis | reverse complement strand
TTCCTGATTCATACTTTTTTCCATTCCTTCATACGGTTATTAAATTTCCATTCCTTCATACGGTTACATAAATGGCTTAATGGTTAATAGCGGGTTTTTTTGATTCCTACAGCAACTCCTATCTGAAGATCTCTAAAGATTTTTAAGGGAAAATGAAAATTTATAACCAAACAGGGGTGTTTTAAATATTCAGAAAACAAACAAGAGGACGGATAAAACATGCGTGTTTTTTTCTTTTTTCTTTTTTTTTTTTAAATTTCTTTGTGGACAGCTGAGTAAATAGGTAAAAGGTAAAATACTGAGGAAAAAACAGACTCACTGAAAACAGTTCTGTTCTGTGAAGATACTGGTGCTGTCAAAACTAGGCACCTCTCCTGCCCCAGTCATTTCAGAAGTCAACATTCAGAAAATGCCCTTATCATGGTCAAGGTAAATGTAACTGAGCAGTCTCACATGCAGTCAACTGTATACTTGGAAGTCAGAGTGAGTTATTTTTTATAATAGTATTATCGCCCTAAAGCATAGTATTTATTTTTTCTTTCCTCTTTCCTTCTTAAAAATTTTTCTTCTTTTTCTTTTTTTACCTTTTCTCTCATTTTTTTTCTTCTTTTATTTTCTTCTTTTTTTTTTTTAATCACAGTGCATGTTATGTAGTAAGTTAACAACTGAGCAAAGTTTTAAACAGAAGTTCAAAGACCATGAATAAAAACAAAGAGCCATTGATCAAAAGACTGCGGAGTTTGGACTACAAGATGGATGTATTTATCACGGCACCATAA
>NW_010106429.1:0-217 GCF_000699245.1 Pterocles gutturalis | reverse complement strand
CTCTTGCAGACGCCAGCGTGGCTCACGCACACCCCTCCCTTCCTCCTTGGGTGTGGGTAGAGCAGCCGCTTGCCCTCCTCCGCTTCTCCGTAGCCAAACCCCCTCAGGCTGCGCATCCTCCTTCCTGCCATGTTCTTGGGGTCAACACAGAGCTCCAAGCCCCTCACTCCGGGCTCGGGGAGGGCAGGGAGCTGCCCGTCAGCCCTGGGGAAGGACA
>NW_010106428.1:1311-1803 GCF_000699245.1 Pterocles gutturalis | reverse complement strand
TCTTTTGCAAGCCGCCTCATCACAGGCAGATCTCCAGCTTTGGGGTTTTATTTCAAAGTCACAAAGCCAGGAGGGAAAAATGCTTCCAAGACCCTGGAGGTTTGTAAACCATCAACAAAAGGAGGGGGGGAAAAGCTAGGATCCAGCCCCAAAGCAGCTGGAACCAGGCTGCCCTGAGGGGGGGAGATGTTTTGGTCCACCCGTACGGCCAAGGCTTTGAAAGAAAATATCAGTGTAGTGATTGCTAGACTGCTGCACCACGCAGTGGGCATCACTGCATCCCGCACCGCACCCTCCCGCTGCCACAACGTAAACCAGGAATTTAAAAATGAAAACAAATATAAATGATTATTGCATCTGCCATGGGACTGTTCCTCCAGCACCAAGCACGTGAACTGCCCAGAGGGGATCAGGTGAGGGGGGGTCCCGGCCATGGTCCCGGGCACCAGCTGCCCCCCACAAACGGCCGGTGAAGGGCCCCAGGTGGGGGGT
>NW_010106428.1:0-1183 GCF_000699245.1 Pterocles gutturalis | reverse complement strand
CCCCCGGGATCTGCGCAGGGACAAGGCAGAGCAGCCTCAGCATCCACAGTCCACGACTGCTCCGAGCAGCAGGTCGTGATTTGCAGAGACCAAAACCTCATCGTGGAGAAACGTGGCCGAGAGCGGAGGGCAAGCAGTGTCCCCAAGGTCCCCATGGTGGAACTGCTGACACCAAACCTGCCCCAAAGCTGTGAGGGACTCCAGTAGCAAGTGTGGGGACCTTCTTATTTACCCTTTTGTTCCTGAAAGCTCAGAGGCACAGCGAAACCGTATGCCCGCTTGTCACCAACTCACTGAAAGCAGGACCTCGTGAACCCAAGAGGTGGGATTTGGGGACCACAGAGCACCCCAAGAGCTGTGACATGGCCCCTCGGGCTGGTGGCACTCCTCGGGGGTGGGGCCTCCCCGCCTCCCTCGCTCCCAGGGGCTAAACCATGGAGGGGCAGAGCCAGCACCCCAGCGTGGCAGCACCCCTTTGCACCACCGCTTCTGTCACCACGGCCGGGATGTGCCGCCAGAACGCAGAAGCCAGCAGGGTCACGGAGGGACCCTGGCCATGGCCACGATGCTGCAGCCCCCGGCAAGACCTCGGGATGGCGGCTGGGAGATCCCTGGCCCTGCACATCCTGGGCACAGCACATCCTGGGCACAGCACATCCCAGGTATGGTACATCCTGGGCACGGTGCATCCCGGGTACGGTACATCCTGGGCACGGCGCATCCCGGGCATGGCACGGCCAGACTCACCTGGAGCACTGGGTTTGCCATTAGGCTCCAGAACAAGGGCAGGTGGGTCGTTGGCAGGATCAGGATCGGTGCAGTCCCCGTTGATGAGGATCAGCTCTGCCCTGCAGTCCGCCTCATCCCGGCCGTGGCTCTTGTCCTTCTTCATGGTTGCCTGTGGATGCCCGAGTGGAAAGGAATTTAATCCGTGCAGAAAGCCCCGGGGAAGGCAAAGCGGGCAGCACAAGCTCTTCGCCCCAGCCACAGCTTCTCATGCCCCTGGCAGAGGGATCTGACTGGAGATGCGTTTGGAATGGCACCAGGAGCTAATGGGCACCCAGACAAAACCTCCCCACAAACGTGGTGGCCCTGAGGATCCCCCAGCTCCAGCGAACAGAGGTCCCAGACGCTGCCCCCTCCTCCTTAGGGAAGCACTGGGGCTTTTCTCCAGGGCTGCACC
>NW_010106427.1:15427-34133 GCF_000699245.1 Pterocles gutturalis | reverse complement strand
GGAGAGCAAGGGCAGGCTCCAAGCTGCGGTGGTGGGCTGCAGGAAGGGACGGTAAAGCTGGTGACAGAGCAAGTTTGCTGTCTGTGCAGCTGCTTTTCAGTTGCTCCAAGATTTTTGAGGTTTATACAGAGCAGCACTAAGATCTGTTTAGTTCCCAACCAGGCCCAAGGCTGTGGGGCTGCCTTAGGTATTTTTTTTTTTTTTTGGTTTTTTTTAGTGGTTTGTTTTTCCTTGTTATGGACATCAGGTCCTTAAAGGAGCAACAGGCACAAGTTGCATCAGAGAAAATTCCAGTCGGGAAAATCTCTTCATCGTGAAGATGATAAAATACTGAAAAGGGGGCACAGAGAAGCTGGGGAGCCCCTGTCTGAGGAGGTGTTTTTTTGCCAGGATAAAGCAGCTTGAGCTTGGACCACTGAGCAAACTAAGGATGGGGCTGAGAATCCAAGTGAAGTACCTTTCCCAGCAAAGGGGTCTCTTAGCTGGATGCAGAACTGGGGGAAGGTGAGAAGAAAGAGGCTTCTTTGCCCCTTGAATTCAGTCTTGCAATAAAAGGAGGGCTTTGATAGCCTCTTCTGGCACCAGAGGGTCTTGCCTGACAGCTTGTCTGGAGCAGTAGTTGTGCTTGCATGAGACAAGGTACAAAATACTCCCCTCAGTCCTGAGTGTACAAAAGCACAGGACTTATGCTGCCGGGTGTCTTTTCTCGGCTTCAGTTCAGAATGCTGTTAAAGGCAACATTTAATGCAAACTGAGAATAGCACTGCTTAGGCAGTGGGGGATAGGAAAATCCAGGTGATAACGGTCAGCTGTGAGGTCTTCTGGCTTAAATGGGCAAGGCAAGGGTGAGGGGAAGGTAGGATGATTTGATATGGAGCTGGAGGAGGAAGTGTTTTATTGGCTACTGTTTCACTTTGACCTTCCCTTTCTCTCCCTGCAACCCCTCAAAAAAAAAAAAAAAAAAAAAAGAGAAAGGGGAGAAGGAGGAGAGAAAGCAGAGAACGTACACAGAAGGAAGAAAAAACTTAAGTCTGGAGTTTTTATCTGAGGTGCTGGTGCTGCTTCCTGACCATCGACTCAAACACAGGGTGGCTGGAAATTGCTTCTTCGGTGTCTAGGTCCTCCTCGCTGCAATGAGGGTAGTAAAATGACCAAGAGCTGGGAGCACATGGCTGCATTGCAGAATCTGATCACTCCTGACAAGCCTGCGTCCTTTCCTTGCGTGGCCTTGAGCAGCGATGCCCTGCTGCAGACGCAGATGGCTGCTGGGTCTCTACAATCTGCTTCTCTCTTGAATTTGGATTTCAGATCCCAGTTTTCTATGTAGTCCTTATGTGCACAGGTTGATAAGATAATCTGGAAGAAAGCAGTTTAAATGTCAGTGAAGAGCAGACAGGAGCTATTCCACAGCTCTTAATTGGGGCTTCTGTTCTTCAAAGTATCCCGATGCTTTTTTCCCCACAGGCTAAAATGTGAATAATGCCGGCTCCTGGATGGAAGTACAAACAGCTGAATTCAGTGGAAAGGTTACGAATCTTTTGCTCTCGTCAGCTCTTATTTCTCAAGTGCTTTGGAGTGGGAATAGAAAAGTACTCCTATCAATATCAACATTAATTAGAGCGTCAGGGTATTTAGGTATGTGTATGTTTCTGCTGCTCTCAAGTATTGCTGTGTTATTCAGGCTTATTTAGATATAGTTGCTTGTCGGTTCTCCAAACCGTCAGCCAGCACGACTTCTTAGGTTGCAGGTGTTAGGGGCACGTATAATTATTGCAACTTGCTCACCCTGCTGAAGCCTGGCCATGGCTGTTCCTGGTTCTGCAGCATCTGCTGCTTTATCCATGGGTCTCTAGGATCCTGGTACTCATCTCCGAGAGCGATGGCTTCGAATCCTGATAAGCCATCATGAAAAGATGTGATGTGAGGGGGTGGTTTCGAACACCTCGTTACTCTGCTGCACTCTGTCCCGACAGCACAGAGGTCCCCGTGTGGGGAATGTCCCAGCACAGGCAGGACCCTGCCTCTTTTGACTTCTTGCCTTCTGTTTCGTGCCCTAACGCTGGGAGAACTGAACGAAGGCTCCGCAGTACAACTGTTCTGTAGATTTATGTTCTTTAGAAGTCCTTAGGGTGGGAAAATGTCTCTAGAGCTTGTCTGCAAACCGAATAGAAAAGTGACCTGGAAACAAGTGGCTCCATGCAGGAGCAGGGATGGGGGTTGGACCGCATCTTGATTAGCTGGGTCTTCACCTGGGCAAAAATCCCTCCGGACTTAGGTTGGCTGGAAGTTCTGAGTTACTCTTTTTCTTTCTCCATTTTTTTTTTCTGCTCCCAAAAGCTTGCATAGAGCTGGTTTTCTTGTTGTCTGCACTTTGAAAATCACAATGTGCCAGACCGGTCTCGGCAGCACGTACCGACCGTGGTGCAGAAAGCAGGGGAGGAAAGGGTGGACAGACAGTCTGACACTGTGCCACCTTGCTGTGGTTATTACCAAAGGATACTTGCCTGGCTTCTTTCCCAGGAGTATGGCCAGGTTCTCAGAAACTTAATACCTGTCGGCCACTTAAATTCATGACTGTATTAGTATGGTGTAAAACTTTGAATTACTTAATAGTACAGTCATCTAAATACAGATTAAATCACTGTCCCAAATGACTAAAACCTTCATGGATTCATAAAATAATGTGGGCTTTTTTGTTGTTTGCTTTTTTCTTTTGAAACATTTGATTTTCTGGAAACTTTACAAAGCTAGTGACAGCGTGTGTGCTGTGAAGGAAGGAAATCTGATTGTAGAAACTAAAAAGAAGATGCTTATTTTCTTCTTATAATATCCCAAACCAAACTATATGGGGGTGGGAACATTTCAGGCTTAAGGAGCCTGGGATATCGGATCTCCAAGAGTTAAAGGACTGTATTCACACAGCAGAACAGTGACTTGGCCCTCGGCCTTGTTTAACAGCTCGGATGTCTGGTCCAGGCACGTTTAAGTTAGTTGTCAAGTCGTTATGACTTCCCCATATTTCTGGTGCCGTTACTGCCCCTTTCAGGCAGCGTTCGGAAAGAGTTTGGGCAGGAGGCTTTGAGATGAAGTGTAGGCAGACACAGCTGGGCACGGAAGGATGTGTTTTGTGGCCGTGAAGCATGTGTCGCTCTCTCCTCTGAGAAGAAAAACTCACGTTCTCGAAGCGATGGAGCTTTGCAAAACTCGAGCTCCTGCTCTCCAAGAGTTGTAGCTCTGTAGCTGCAGCAAAGTTCAGTGAAACCGAGCCTGATGTACAAAGCATAAACAGTTCCTGCTGGCTGTCAAACAGAGTTGTATCATATCCTGTTTCTGTTAGCTTGTCAAAGCAAATCGAGCGTTACTTTGCTGCGCTGATCGATCACCAGGTCCTTGAGAGGACGAACCAGGAGGAGTTGTTATCTCTGGAATCACAGGGTCTTCGCTGGTTTGTGCCTTGGAGAAGTCCTTTGGAAAGATGATGGTTTCCTTCTGCAGTGCTGTAGTGAAATGAATGTTGTTATCTTTCTGTTTGGCTTCTTTCATTAAAAGCTTTTGTGTTTCTTACTCTGTGATAAACCAGCGTACGTGCTGCTGCCAAGGCTGGCTGCTCCAGTTGCCTTGGCGCTGTGCATCGGTTCTGTTGGTTTGTGTCTTAAGAAGTTTACACAATAGCTGATAGCTCTTTGCTATGGAAAAAACTCTGCTCCGTAGATAAGAGACCTTCTGTTTGAGCCCTACAATGTTGTTTTCTATTGAGGCTGAATTAAAACTCCTTAAATTAAATCAAATCTTTCTAACCGAGCTACCCAAGGAAAGACTGAGTTTAATGCGTGCGTCCAGTGCTTCCCATCAGAAGAGAGAGAAATGGTATCGAGGGATCTCTAGCTTACCAGATGGAAAGTAGCCCCTTCAAATGTCATCGTTTTGTACAAAATGCAGCAAATCTGAACTTACGAGGGGTGAGTATAGGTTTGCTGTTGGTGGGTGGATGTTGTTCTTTGGTGACTCTTTTTGTTCAGCATTGGAAACTGGTATTTATAAATTGCAGCCACGCTGCCCTACGCTCTGCTGCGTTGCCGTGAGCATGGAAGAGCTTGGGAAATGTGTGTTGGCTCTCACAGGTAGGAGGAGAATCTCCAGGCAAAGCTGCAGCAGCGGCATCATCCTCTGTGGTTTGTAAGCGTGGAGAGTCCTCGTCTTCCACTGCGGAAGGAAAGGTGATAGCTCTGCTCCTGCTGCTGTGGATGTGGAGACATGCAAAGGGAATCTCCCAGCGGTTTTATTGGGATTGCAGTGAGCCTTACAGACAGGGTTCCTGGGGTGCAGGGTGGCAGGTCTTTGTGGAGGAGAGCACGAGTGGATTTCCACCCGTTATCTTCACCTTCATGGTCTTATCTTCTTAAAGAAACAAACAACACCCCCTGCCCTCCAATGTACAGGAGTGGATTGATACAGCTTGCCAACTACAGCCAGAGTAGCATAGGAATCTCTTTCCAAAATGCTTACTACACCTTGTGAGCACCCCCCTGCCCCAGGTTCAGGTAGGGCTTCTTGGCAGTCTCATAAATATACTGCAGCTGTGTATAGGATAAACACAGGCTTAATTAAATGAGCAATTGAAACATGGTGACTGGGTAGAGGAAATTGTAGTTTACATATGTGGAAAAGAATAGTTCCTTCAGCTGGTTGTTTTATTGGCTACATCTTATTGCTGCTTCACTGTAATTGATTGTTAATGGATTGCCGTTGTAGTGCAGTCTGGAATAGACTGCTGTTTTTCTTGCAACTGATTGCATCTGAATTTTGTTGTACTTGGGGCATATTGGCCACTCACGTCTCTGCCCACTGTTCAGGCTGGTTTTCCTCCCCAGCTCTGCAAAGCTGCAGTGCTGCTGCTCGCCTCCCCCCAAGTCCTCCTACACCAGAGCGTGTGTTTGTGGCAGCAGGAGCAGTTTAGACTCTTACGCCTGGACTGAGCCAAACCCAGACAAGAGGCTCTGCTGCCAGAAGAGCAGAGCACTCCTGAGTGCACTGGCTCTGGTCAGACTGGGTGTTTCCCTTTGAACGGTGATCCAACTCCTTGTGAGCGTGTCTGATGTGTTGAAGCAAGTTGAGAAATGGCAGCTGATGCCGTAACCGGGCTTTACTGTGCTGCCTGCTGGGCTCTGATAGTCAGGGGAGTTGTACAAAACTCCTTCCGAAAGGAGTGTCTTAAAATCAGACTTGGGATATTTCAGGACGTGTAGCATCAATCTTCCTTTTCCTCGGAATTCTGCTGGCAACAAGCTCCTGTGTGGTGTTCACAGCCAGGCTGGATGAGGCTTTGAGCAACCTGGGCTAGTGGGAGGTGTCCCTGCCCATGGCAGGGGGTGGAACTCGATGATCTTTAAGGTCCTTTCCAACCCAAACCATCCTGTGATTCTATGATTCTTTCCCATAGGAAACCACTGTCTTATCCTTCCATTTGCTAATATTCCCATCCCTTTCTGCTCTGTAGGTACCAACTCTGCTCATGGTATTGCCCAGCATCTCCTGGATGCTATATTCATCCTTATGTATTGTTTCATTCCGAAAACTGAGAAATGTTTTATTGCTCAAAGCATATTGCAATTGTTTCACTGGAGCTCAATTCTCTGCAACTAAGTTTCAAAGAGTTTGTTTCTAATGTGACCAGGTTATGAGTCAAATTTTGCATTTGGTAATCTCTGTCATTGGTTCTGTCTCAGCATCTCTTTCTTAACTTTTTGTGGAGTTGAAGATAAATCCTAGGCACAGTGTGCCATGAGTACTGTCACCTTCCCAGCAGATTTTATTTTTTTTTTCGTTGCCTCCTGTAAAGGAGACTAACTTGGAATGATTGCAGGGGAAGTGACAGCAGGAGCCTTGCTCTCTTTGGAGGGTGTTTCGGGTAGTTTTCTGCTTCTGCAGGTGCCTGGTAGGAATGATGAAGTATGGGGTTAATGTAACTACTAAGCTGTGGTGTGAAGAAGTAGTAATTACTGCCTTCAAACCTTCTTCATAGCCTCTTAGTAGGTTTTCTTCAAGATGGAAATTGATAGCTTTGTTTGCTCCTCTGACGTGTCTAGAGTGCTGAGAAGCTGCTGAGGAGTTGCTGTAAGAAAGGGTTGGGTGTCCAGAAGCACTGACAAGTGTCAGGTGTCGTACTTTATGCCAAATTGTAGGGGGAAAACCACAAAACTTTGAAAGGACTTGTTTTTTTGGTTACAGAATGCTCTCTTCATGTTACTGCTTTATGAAATTCATTCATTTACTCATCCTGGTTTGCTCTTTGTGTTGTTCAGGCTCAGCCATGGTGAGCCCCTTGGGTGCTGGGATAGGGTGGCAGGGATAGTACCTGCCTGGGCTGGGAAGTCCAGAAACCTTTCTGGCTGGCTGTGACTCCTCTGTAGATGCTTGTTATGCTGATGTGGGCTTAACCCATGACAGCTGAGGAGTTCTGTACCCAGAAATCCAAATTCTGTGCTTTTGGGACAGGGTGAGAATCTAGGCATCAGCGCTTGAATTTTTCCCTCTGTTTCGGTGGGTGGAGTTGAGTGGGAAGTGTGGAGTTTGAAGGAAACACCAACATCTAAGAGGTGCTACTGCTGTTGTGGAAGGAGCCAGACCCTGGAAAAACCCCTGCGATTCCACAGATGTCACCTTTTAAAGTGTTGTGGGTATTGGTACAGCTGCACATGGGTTACAGATTGACAGCCCTGTGGCATCGGATCAATGGTATATTTGGTTAGGTCAGCCCCCATCTTCCTCAGTCCCAAATAAAAATATTCTGCTGTACAAAGCTAGTTATACAGAACAAATGAGGACTTGAGATGGGAAAATTAAAGATATAGTATTTAATCTGAATTATTTTAAATAGCTGTTGGTCTTTGTTTTTTTTGTCAGGTGCTGTGGTGTCCTGTAACCTATTGCCCTTTTCGTTTACCGTTTCTTGATGAGGGAAAATTCATCAAATACCATTTGAAATGCATCATTCTGAGAATAACAAAAAAAATTCCATTCCTTTCAAACTCTGTGACACTGCAAGCAATGTATGTGCTGGGGGGAAAAAAAAACCAACCCAGGAAGCTATGATATGCTGGTTAAAAAAATTGCACATCAAGGAAATGAAGATGTATTTGTAGTGGACTTCTTTCAAAAAGCCCCAAATCCTTCATGTGTATGACTTGTGTAAATGAAATATGAAGCATCACAGAGATGGTAGGGAAGACGGTCGGGTCTACAGGTGGTCAGAAACATCCTGTTCAAACAGTATCGCAGAAGACTAGGTTCCAACACATTTAGTGTTGTGATAGGTGCCCTTCAAGCCTAGATCTTGGGTGTTTATTAATCGAATACAGATACAAGATGACACAAGAAACTTTTTGAAAAACTGCATCCGCTCTCAATTCAGCTGAGCTCCCTGTGAACATCCAAGGGGCAGCTGTTGTTAGTTAAAGCGTAAAGTTGCATTAGAAGGTATCTGCAGAATAATTTAGTATGGTCTGAATTTCTTCATTGCTCCTTGGGGATTAAGGCACCTGGTGGTAATGAATGAGGCTATCAAAGCTTTCTAGAATAAAACTGGTTCTGTTACTAATGAGATGTAAGGATAAAAGAATGTTAGCCTTATCGTTTGAACTCTTAATGGCCTTGCAGCAGTAGACATGGTTGTAAATTGCAGGAAACCAAGCTGTAATTTGAAAATGCATTTCTTGGTTTCTTGTTTTGATGTCTTAAGTTATATTGGTGTCTCGGGGTGGAATTACAGAATGGCTGAGGTTGTAAGGGACCTCTGGAGGTCATTGGGTCCAAGCACAGCCACCTAGAGCTGGCCCTGTGATGGAAAAAAATTATTTATTTCTTTGTTTACTTGTGTGGTAAAATAGAATCCGTGGAAATGGGTCATTGAGCAGCCAGAGCTCTGGATTTCCCAGGCTATTTTCCTGCTTCCTTGCTGCTTATGGGAAATGTGTTGGGACATCCTCCAGTGGTTCAAGGAAGCTTTCATCTTGCTCTTCACTCCTACATTCTCCACCACTCTGCCACTCTTTATCCTTCTTTATTAACAAGGAACTGAGTTTCCATGGGGTATTTCACCTTTCAAAACTTTTTCTCAAGATGCAAAGGTCCAATAAATCTCCGTACAACAGACTTACAGTCACCTGGTTGGACTCAAACAGGCCTTTATGTGATTGCACCAGCAATGAAACGGTATCTGAGGAAGGGAATGGGCAAATGATTCCATGGATTAATCTCTTCCCTTACATACTAATTCTAGAGGAGGCTGTTACAGTTGTAGATTGTTAGTTTTCTGTAAAAGAAGCCTTGTAGTGAACGCTGCACTGACTCTTCTGCTTGGTTTTGGCAAAACGGTGTTACAGGCTTTCCAAATGTGAACAGCAGTCTCTTGTTTGGACCTTTATGGGGATCTTCCAGAATGCTGCTGCTGTTGTTGTTTGTTTGTTTGTTTGTTTTTTTGTTTTTGGGTTTTTTTTTTGTTTTTTTTTTTTGTGTTCCCCCCCCTCCGAGGGAACATAATAGCAAGGGCTTTTTGGTGTGGGGTTTTTGGGTTTTTTTGGGCTGGTGGGGGTGGTGATGGTGTGTTGTGCGGAAACTCTTTCAAAACTTGTTCAGGATAAAATGTTTCTTGTTTTCAACAGAAAACTGGAACTTCTGTGTGGGGATGTGTGGGAAGTATGGGCTTGCAGCTACAAAGAGTAGTTGAGGTCCCCTTTGGGGACAAGGCTTTGACTTCTTTTCCTTCCTTTCTCATGAAAAGGTAGGTAACAAACTGACAGCGTTGTTGCTGTCGTGTTCATGGTTTGTCCGAGGAATCAAGGAGGATGTGCCATCCAAGCTCATTCACAAGCTGTTGGTATTCGTTAGTTGTCTTATTTTCTACAGTGGCTGCATTTGCTGATAAAGTTTTTGTTCTAGGAATAGGGAATGGAAAAAGGTGAAAGAAGAAATGGAGGTGGCTCAAGATTTATGTTAAGCGTGTCTCTGTGGCCCTTGTGCAAGTCTGGTGGAACACTGTGTCTGATAGATGACAAGAAATGCCCAAGGTTGCGCTTGGGGGTGTGTTTCCTTTTTTTGCTTGACTGTCTTGCCCAGACTGATGTAAAGCTGCAAACTTTTAATATCGTACTTCCTTTGTTTTGGGGAGACTGAGCTAGGTGATTAACAGTCCCATTTGGCATATGTTTTAATTATTGATGAGGGAAGAGATTATAGTGTTGTCTTGTATTTTGCATAGAAAGTGAAAGTGCCAGCCGCTCCTACTGTTAAGGCAGCAACATGCACGTGGGGTCATCCTATAACCCGTGCAGTAAGGTGACCCCTTCCAAATACCTGTTCCAGGGAAGGAGCGGTAGTTTTATTCTGTGTGCACTTAATTTACCAAGACTGTGTGCTTGGATACTCGTATGATAGATGCCTTGGAAACATCTGTAACTTCTACAGAAAGCAGTAGAGTGTGAATCTCTTTGTATTGAGGCAGGGTTGAAGGGCTATGTTTTTCTGAAAATGTTCTCAGATCCTGTATAATTGATGGTGGGGGGAGGAGAGGTTACAGCTGCGCGGTAGACATCTTAATCAATGAGATTATTTGTACCATTAAACCGTATACTCTTTAGAGCCAGCCACTTAATAACAAACTAAGCTGTCGGTCGGTGCTACACATACTGCTTAGGGAGCTTAAAGGCTGTCATACCGAGAGAGCAGAGCTAATGTAAACATCCTCTGTAGTTCATAAGGTTAACTTTATATTTGCTCAAGCTTCCAATCGTTAGTTTCCTTCCTGTCTGTCCCTTGTATCGCCCCTTGCTTGTACGTCAGCAGCGTGGTTCACAGCCTGGTGTTAACCTTTTCTGCGTGCTGTCCCCCGTTGGCTTTGAGAACACTCTATGGTGTTCTTCAACAGAAGGACTTGCGGTCCTCTGAAATTTTGGCATTGCCATTGTATCTGAGCTGCTTGGTGTAATCATTAAATAAAGCTTTAAAGAGAATTCATATGTCCAGGTAATTCATTAATACGCCCGTACTTCAGAGAAGGGGATGGAGGGAGAGCCTGTCCACTGGCTGATCCAGTTAGTGTGATACAAAGAACTTGCATAAAAATCCCGGGTTCCAAATACTTTCTCCTGTTCCCGAATGACATCTGAGATGATATCTTATGTTGATGCTACTTAATGGCCTCTGGACTTTTTTTGGTTGGTTTCTAATTTATAGCTGTTCTTCCCTCTTTCCCCTCTTTTTGTCATGCTGGAAATATTTGGAGCAAAGTCAAGCTCTGGAAATAAACAGATTTATTACACTGTTCATCTGAATGGACAGCTGGGATCAGCACAGAAGAAAAGTGTTTCTTGAAAGGCAGCATGGGCAGCAGGCTGTGTGAGCAGGAGGTGAGAAGATAATTTCATAGCAAAGCTTGGAACGCTGTCAGGTGTGGGATGACAGGCAGCTGACGTGGAAATATTCAGCTTCAGTACCATTGTGAGCTAAGTGGTTTGTGCTTATTTTGCAATGCTCATCTTTTATTTAGTTTTATGATCCACACTGGAAAATAAACTGTTTGAACAGTTGGGAATGGAAAGTATCAGCCTCCTTTGGTCTTGACTAAATCACTTTTTTCTTTAGCCTACTTTTCCCTCTCTTCTGTCTTTTCCTCCACCCTAGTGCCTTCTTAAGTTTTTGATCGTTTCTGATCCAAGTAATCTGACAAGAGAAATGTTCTGTGAGTTAGTGTCCTTTCCATTACAAGTTTTGGTAGAAACAAAGCAGACAAGCTGTCCCGTCTGCTGGGTGTTTGTCTGGTTGCCTGAGCTGCTCATCTAACGGGCTTCTCCAGAAACCATGTCCCAGCTCTGGCCAGAGTTGTCTTCCTGTCGTCCATGTAGTGAGTTACTGCCTTCTTCACTTGTGGTGTTTATTTCCTTGAATTCTGTAAAATGGACGCTTCTGAACTACCTCAGTTAAGATAGAGATCTTTAGGATTTCTTCCTTTTTTTTTTTTTGCCTGAAACGCTCAGGCTCAACTGGAGCTTTGCTAAGTTGAAGTGATGAGCATTGGTGTTTCTTTTGTTTTTCTTCTTTTTAAACACTCTGTATAGCTAAATGATATATATATATATATAAGAGCTAAAAAACTCTTCATTTTAGAGATAGGAAGTGCAAAGAATGAAACTTTGAACTCATTACTCATTTTAATAATTAGAAACTCCATGTACACTCAGTAAGAGGGAGAGAAGATGGCAAGGAAGGAAAAAGGCAAGGGACACTTAATGCTGTGTTAAGGGACATGTAATGCTGTGTGATAGGACAAGAGGAAATGGCCTCAAGTTGCACCAGGGGAGGTTTAGGCTGGAGATTAGAAAAACTTTCTTCACTGCAAGAGTGATGAGGCATTGGAACAGGCTGCCCAGGGCAGTGGGGGTGCCCAGGGCAGTGGTGGAGTCACCATCCCTGGAGGGGGTCAAGAAACGTGTAGATGTGGTGCTGGGGGACATGGGTTAGTGGGTTGGGTGGGGTTGGGTTGACGGATGGACTTGATGATCCTTGTTGAGGAACAGACATATTTTTTGGGCAGGGTAGTCAGGCATGAAAGCTCTTACCAAACTCTAGAAGCAGGTGTGATGTACAGCCCTGATGCTGCAGCACTTCCATCTGCAGATTTTTCCCTGTTTGCCCAATCAATTCCTTCTTCTAATTGGAAAAGTAAAAAGAAACGTAAGCTGCCATCTGCTGCTGCAATGCAGAAAGGGTAAAGATGATGTGAAAGGAAGAAATGGTCACATAAAAGCACAAATACTGTTAACTTGGAGGTGCTCAAGATGCTGATAGTGTCCCCAGTACCTCCAGCTGTGTAATCACCTGCTGTAACAACTTAAACCATTCTTGGAAGAAATGGAAGTAGTAGCTAAAATAACTCCATCAATGATGTGTAACAGAAAGGTAAGGAAGCTGATGGCAACAAGTACAAACCAACAAACCAAATGCTAATGAAAGTTAATGTATCTGAAAAGTCTGCAGAAGTAACTGCTAACTCCATCCAGCTCATCCAACAGCATTGTGAAAAGGCTGAAAAATCATCTAATATCACAAATACTAACCGACCTGTTATCTAGGGGAAATTGCATCGGGTGTGTTTTAGTTACATCAGTCTTGTTTTATTAATTAAAACTGTGGTGACATACTTCTTGTTTTGCAAGGTAATTCCTTTTAAGGAAATTTATTTTTATGGTTAATTCAACTCGGACCAGAAATAAGTGCAGAATTCAATACTGAGGGTGGTCAGCCCCAGTAGGAGCTTGTCTAAGGGTGCAGGGGATTCTCTGTCACTTGGAGTCGTCAAGTCAAGATGGGATGTGTCTCTGAGTGGTATTTCTGGCTAAGCTGGCACGTGTGAGGTGGATGCAGAAGTTACCATGGGGCTCTAGAAGGTGCTATGCATGATATTGCTGAGATTATCATCATGAGTCCTCCTGGCCTCAAGATCACTATGGCTGCCATGTACCATTCGAGCGTGCAACGGTGAAAAATCACCAGTTGTCTAGTAACGAGCACAGATGAAGAGACCTGAAGGGCTGTTTCTCCAGCAGCTGAAGTCCTCGGGTCTTTGCTTCTTTGAGTAATAAACATTTGACTCCTAGCTTAACATTTTTATACAGGGAGTGGGCTTCGTTTTAGGCTCTTCCTAGTTGTAAGACGGTGGATAATTCAGGTTATTCTTGTGCCCAACTGTGAGCTGTGCTGCTTCTGTCTCTGCTTTGCAGCAATTCTTATCCTCATAAACATTTTGCCTGTTTAATTTTACCCTGCAGAGTTCATCTTTCCAGCTGGTGACGGCACGAGTGCTGATGGCGGCACGAGAAGAGGGGAGCGAGGCGTTGGGGAGGAAATCACGACCCTTCTCTGGGGACAGAGAAACCACTTCTTTCAACAGCAGCGCTGGTTTATGCTGCTTTAAATGCTGGTAGCTGTACTGTAAGATGACTCTGTGCTCCAGAACTGGGTCTTAAGGGTGAATTCAGATGTAAAACATTGAAATCCTATGCTGAGCAAGTTAGATCAGAGAGCAAACTTTTCTCAGAAAGATAACACGTTAAGTTCCCAAGTTTTTTCTCTAGCCTCTTCTCTCTGAATCTATTCTGTTCCTGCAAGTGCTGCTTGATTTAAGGTTAATGTCAGATGGGAAATATGTGTCTGTGAAACTGCTAACATGGAACTAATGAAATGACTTTAATTCCCTTAAGTGACCCATCCATTTTGGCTTTATTGCTGCATGGTCACTGCTTCCCTCGGTGCTTTGAAAATTGGAGCTGAGGGAGGGGAAGCTTTGTGCACAACTTAAAATATTCATGTTGATAAAGGTTAGAGGCTTGACCGGAGGGGCAGCTGGCTCTTCTACTTTCCGTTTGTCCAGGCTGGACAGCTTTCTTGAGAATTTCTCTGTATGCTTTCCTTCACTTGGCTCGTGAAGTTGTTTCACCCTGCTCTTGGGCTTTGTCCTACCTCTTGCTGTCTGAAAACCAGGGTGCTTGCTGCCTGGGCAGCAGTCTTCCTCTCTTGCAGTCGGTGCCAGGATCTGTGGGCAGAAGAGGGATGGAGAGTTAGTATCTAATATACTCTTAGTATATTGCATACGCAGGGATAATGCAGCAGAGGCAGGAATGTGGAGGAACAGGGAGAACAGTGAGCTGATGGATGCATGGCACTGAAATGGGTTGCAGACAGTTTACTCATTTGATTTCTTACCCAGTCAAGATACTCAGGGAATTGGGAAAATTGCTGCTTCGTTTGTTGGAGTGGTGTAGAATTTTTGAAACTGTCCCAATGTTGACTACTGAAAGAAATGTTTGATTGTTTTTTATTAAAACTCTTAGACTACAAAATCCTCTGAGCTCAAGAAAAGGGGTGTGTTGAAGCGAGATTGAGCATGCAGAGGGATTTTTAATTTTATTAACTTCTGTGTCATCTATACATGAAACCAGGGAAACCAGGAGAAGCCAGAACTCCCCGAGTCTATTGTGTCTTGGTCACTCATTCACTTGGCATCTTTCGTAACATTTTCAGTCTGCTGTGCTTCCAAAACGAAGAAACGACGGTCTTCTTTTTGAAAGAAGTATTGTGGTAGATGAATTCAGATTTGAGGAGAAGCCTGATCTGGTTTCTGTGGCACTGCTGTGGTTGATAAGTTGCTTTGCAGTCCTGGAGTAAGGACAGTCTGGGGTTCCACTTGACCTGCCTGTGTTTCTGTGGTCTGCTTCCCTGCCTGAGGGTGGCTGTAGGAAAACTGGGAAGTAAACCTGTTCTGGGTAAATTGGACAGGTACTTGTGTAAAGGGGGAGAAGGGGAGGGTGTTATTGATCCTGCCAAACGGAGTCAAAGTTGGTAACATAATGTTGTTACAATGAAATACTGAACAGCTAAGAATTGTTCGGAATTCCTTGAATTCAGAGTCTTTTGCTTGCTTGGTCCTATGGAAAGCTTTAAAAGCCTCAGTCCTGTATCAAAGACTGCTGGGGGGGCTAACGTCAATTAATATATTAATGAAAGCTTCTGGTTTTAATGGCTTTCATTCCTGTGTCCTGCAACTAGATGCATTCTGTCTGATCGTAATTTTAGATGATGTAGAAGGTGGTGATGACTGTCCTCAGAGCATGGGAAAGCAGAAAATTTACATTTCAGGTGGGAGCTGTTTTATTTTTCCTTCAAGAAAGCTGAATTGGCCTCTGCAAATAAAAGGAAACCTAAAACTGTGCAGAAGTGAAAGCACACATTGTCATCTACTCTGAGGGTGCTGCTGCAGTAGAGTGTGGTGCCAGGTTTTTGTTTTTTTTTTTTTTCTTCCAGCTTGTGTCCCCTATTGATTTTGTCATCCAGGGTCTGCAAGATCTTCCCTCAAACTTCGGACGAAGTAACGTTGTTATCCAATGTGAGCTTAACTTCAGGCATGTTGGTCAGGTCCTTCCTTGCTTGTCAACCTGTGTTACACGGGATCAGAGTGTGGTCCCTGGGCAGCGTCTCAGTACACCTTTTTCATTTGTCTTATTACTTTTTATTATTTTCATGTTTCTCCCTATTGGGCTGAGTGAATTGCTCCTGTCTATTTTTTGACAAACCAAGCCCTTGGAATAGAACACTTGGCAGCCACGTGGGTTGAATGCTGGGAAGTACAGGATAATGATACCCAGGCTGTAAACCACCACGCTGCGTCCCGCCACGTAAATGTGAACTCTGATATAACACTGCAAGGATACTGTTATAGAGGTTCTGTCATTGTGTTACGCAGAGGTGTACCTCTGCATTGTCTTTTATTTAATATTTGGAAGGAAAACAGGTAATGTCTGGAGAATGAGCTTCACTGGCAGAACTTTTCTTGTATGCTCTGTTGTCCAGTGTGCCAGAGCTGTTGATGAGAACACCAGCAATTTGCGAAGGTGCTCCATGAAACAGCCTTGGCAGGGGAGTGGGGAGGTGGGAAAGAGCCATATTGCAGCTAATGGGACGATGGACCTTGAGCCACTGTGACGATGAGCTGCTGAGGGAGTTAATTCACATTGGTTAAAATGAAAATAGACTGCTGCCCTCAACTGGAATTGCAAAAGCCACACAGATGTGATTGCATTCCCCTCGAACAATCTCTAAACAACAGTAGGTGCAGAACCCATGAAATTACCTACTGCAGGCTTGGGGTTTGTGTGGGGGTGTTCTTTAAATAGTTCTGTGGTGGCAGGAAAACAATCAAATCCTTTTTTTTTTTTTTTTTTTTTTAACTGGAGAACTAAGTTTGTTTAAAAATGAGAAAGTGTAAATGGGAATGCATTCAGTGAGAGGTCTGTGAAGGTTAGTACATCCGATTTGTGTTTTTTTTCTTGTTACTGAGGTTGTTGCAGGGATAGTGGTGATGGGATGACAAGCTGGTGACCAGGTTGACATTGCTGTGGGATTCGTGATCCTGGGAAGACCAGCTAGCTCTCTACACCTTGCCTTCTGATCCAGCACCATGGCTCTTTAGGAAGAGTGACTGTTAAATGTTCATTTGAAGAACTGGGGAGAGCTTAACTCCCTTGGGACACTTCGGTGTGAAAGCTGAAAAGATTTAGAGTTTTTCTTGCCTACTGAAAATCCAGGTTATTTACAACGGAGTGATGTTTGCTCAGTCCCTGAGGTTGTGATGAAGATTACTTTGCAATTGGTTTTTTGTTTGTTTGTTTTTGGGGGGTTTTTTGGGTTTTTTTGTGGCTTTTTTTCTTTTTTTTTTTTTTTTTGGAAAACCTCTTTTTTTTTTTTTTTTTTTTTAAAAAACCTTTTTTTTTTTTTTTTTTTCTGTTCTTGGAAACTCCAATTCCCTGGCTCGGTGGGATTGCAGGTTGCTGGCTCTTCCAGAGAAACCAGTCAGTCATAAGCTTAAGAAGCAGATCCTTTCAAATGCACTTGGCTCAGTGTGTCATAAAGAACCAGGTTAACTAATTGCGCTTTAAACCACAGCAAGAGAAGCCAGGAGTCCAGCTTTGACAGATGTTCTTTGCTTTGTTTTGCTTCAACAGCTCAGAGACCTTGAGGATGAGTCAGTTGCCCAAATGTAGGCATCTAGTGCTGCTCAAAGCTTCCTGGGGGATTCAAGATCCTGTATGGGACTGATGGGTGTGATGTAGGGTGCAGGGGAAACCTGCACCTCTCTGCAGTGGTGGCAGGAGATAAAGCAAGGCACTTGTGCATGTTGAGAGGAAGAGCAGGAGCCTGTGATCAGGCACCTGAATTCCAGCCTCCATCCCCTCTACTTTTCCAGCCCCGTATATCCCTCACTGTCCCTGTATGACACTGTGATAGACAGTGGGATGGATGGAGTGGCCCCTTGGCAAGCTTGCAGGTGGCACTGAGCTGAGTGGTGTCGTTGATTCCCTTGAGAGAAGGGATGCTGTCCAGAGGGACCTGGACAGGCTGGGGAGGTGGGCCCAGGTGAACTTCATGAAATTCAACAAAGCCAAGTGCAGGGTCCTGCACCTGGATCAGGGCAATCACCAGTAGCAGTACAGACTGAGAGCACTCGGGTAGCTCAGCCTGGAGGAGAGAAGGGTCCAGGGAGACATCATCGTGGCTTTTCAGTACTTAAAGGGGGCTTCTAAGGAAGATGGAGAGAGACTTTTGACTAGGGCTTGCAGTGTGATAGGACAAGGGGTAGTGGTTTTACACTAAAAGAGGGGAGAATTATATTAGATATAATGAAGAAACTATTTAGTGTGAGGGTGGTGAGCCACTGGAAGAGGTTACTTGGAAGTTATGGCTGCCCCATCCCTGGAGGGGTTCAAGGCCAGGCTGGATGAGGCTTTGGGCAACCTGGGCTAGTGGGAGGGGTCCCTGCCCATGGCAGGGGGGGGGGACTGGATGATCTCTAAGGTCCCTTCCCACCCAAACCATTCTGTGATTCTATGTTATTACAACACCTTTAATAAAATGCCGAGTTCCTTTTCTGGTAGCCCAGGCTGCATTTTGTTTCTAAATCAGTGCTGGTAGATCAGAAGTGCTCTTCTCCTCTTCAGCTTTGGAGCTTCCCCTGCTCCCACAACACTGCTCGACTTTGCCTTTGTTCCTTCTGTAGTGTTTCTGGTGCTACACCTTTGTATCTGTCTACAAATGCAATTTAAACTCTTTATTCTGCTGTTTTGCTTGCTCTGTTGTATAACTGCATCAATGAAAGTCCTTTTCTAAAGAGCACTTCACAAGCAGGTGTCTAGGTTTGGAAGGCACCATAAAAATCTCCTGGTACAGGAGTCCTGTTATAACTTAATTCTCACAAGTGCTGGCATGCTGTGTCTCCTGCTAAAATTGTGGGATTGCTTTCTGCTCTCCGAGAGTTTTAGTTGCTTTTGAATTTTGCTTTTTTTCTTCTGTCTCTCCCCATAGCTGCTCAGTAGTTTCTTCTGTCGTGTTTGACCGGCTCATGTAATACATCCTTGACAGGAACATTTACCAGAAGAGATGAAAGACATTGTAATGAAAATAACGTTATCTGATAACAGTGGCTGTCAATCTAAATGGGCGTGAGCGTACAGATTCATGAGTCCTGCAGTGACCAAAGAGAAAACCACTTTCTAGGCTAGGAAAGCTTTATTCCCTTGATTGTGAGACTGTATGCTGTGCAAGTTGATTTAGGTGTTTAAAGTTTGCTTTGACATCTGTGCTTCTGAATGCCAAATACTTTGCCTCGATCCAGAAAATGATAGGGGCCAAGAGATATTATTCTCGTTGAAATGCACCTTGTCAAAACAAAAATTCCAGGGACGGGAAGAGGAAGCTGGTTAGTTTCAAAGCATGAATGAAGCATCGCAGGACAGACCTGGGATGTTTGATCCCAGAGTGGAAACCCTTGTGGTCAGGGATGAGTTCTCCCACCTGTTCAGACAGTTTGTGTGTTTGGAACGGTTTGTGAAGTGATCAGTCAGCTGAATGGGGAGCTGCCTGTGCCTAGTCAACAGAAGTACAGAGAAGTAGGAATGTGCCTCAAGATCAATTTTGGTTTTGTGCTTTAAAATGTCGTATTTGAGACTCCAGGCAGAAGAATTCTGCATTTGGAAATCTGCATTTCCAAGCCCTTTAGGAGATGCATATGCTTATCCTTTTCCTTCATCTACCAAGAACAGGTTTTAGGAACAAGGGGAGGGGTGTGGTGATTAGCGCCCTGTGCTATTATGGGCTGCTGTGG
>NW_010106427.1:10853-15396 GCF_000699245.1 Pterocles gutturalis | reverse complement strand
CTGGCCCTTCCTGCGTAAACTGGAAAAAAAAAAAAAAAAAGGCAACCCAATACAACAAAAACTCCACAGAGGTATTTTTATACATATTCTTGTCTGTTCCATGCGTTGGTCAGGTCCAAGTGCCTGATGAGAGCTTGTTCCTGCAGCTTTGAGGTCAAAAGCTTGATGTCATGAACCTTGAAGTCTTAAACCAGTGACAGAACAGAGGAGTCTCCGTGGTTAGACAGCTGGTGAAAGGCTGCTTTCAAGATTTGCCTTTATTGATGTCCTGGGACTTTTCTTGGTGTAAGTGCTCAGCTGCTGCAGCCTAAGAGAAAACTCATCAGGCAGACGTTGCTGGCAGTTTCTCGCCGAATCCAGTAGCTCCTTTTGTGGGAGCTCTTTTGCTGCTTATCGCTAGCAGGGAGGATGCTGAAAGGTTTCTTTTCCTGCCTCTGAGCTACCGAAGTCATTGGTTCCTTAGTAACTAAGGGGCAGGAGCGTTTGACAGGAAAAGCTCCTAGATGCTGGCAATGGACTCTTCTCAGAAAGAGAAGCAGTTTTGATCATCCCCCTGCTTTTCTTTTTCTGATGAGTGAGGGATTTGTCCAGAGTGATTCAACTGCTGATGATGTATGTTGTAAAATTTGACTTGGGAAGCATAATTAATGTTATATCATCTGATCAGTCAAGCAGCCCTACAGAAGGGAATGAGAATAATGACTTTACCTCAACGGGTCACCTAGTCTTGCATAGTCAGGTGACTAAAACTCCATCCTGGGCAACATAATAAGAGAATGTGATAAATAGAGAAATCTGGGGCATGTCAGATGTCCTGAAGTATGATCTCACTATCTCTGGAAAAGGTATTGCTCGGGTATCTTTTAATGGTAACTTACTTTGCACTATCTGTAGTAGAGACAGCACTGTCACTTTTGATGTACCTCCTGCTTTGACATAGCTTCGGTACTTAAAGGTGAGTGACTGGACTGTCGGAGATCTTGCCTGTAATGGATTCAGATTAGCTCATTACACAGCAGTTGAACGAAGTAGTTAGAACATCAGGTTAAATCTCATCTCTTTGGGGGAGTGGCAGTTCAAGCAATAAATCCTGCTCCCACACAAATGCGTTTCCAGAATCTCTCTTGGTTTTCAAGAAGCATTGCACTGGAAGGACTGGTCCTCAATAGGATTGCTTTGTTGTGGGGTGAACAGTGGGTCCAAGGACTCTATTAATATGAAGTTCAGGGTTGGGTGTTTTGGTTTAATGTTGGAGTGGGTTTTTTTCTGCAGCAGTTAAAGAAACAGAACTGTTCTTACAAACTGGTGCTTGGAGCATCGTTTGCAGGACTTTTGGAGGAATTTTTAGTAACTGTTGAGAAATTGGATCTTGACCTTAGGGAGGTTGTAGTAGCATCCTGCCATTCATATGCTTTCATACTTACTTCAAATTGGAAGTGAAGAAAATTGATGGCAGATTGCAGGAGGAGAGAAGTTTGCTCTGTGCACAGCCAGCCCTGTTGCAGAGTTGTGCTGTGTTACAGCTGCTGCTTTTAAAATTCTGCTCCCAGAGGTGCTACTGTGGCCAGCCAAAGCATCTTTTTAGGTGGGAAAGTGCTTTCAGGAAGGTGACTGTATTTAAGCCCTGCACAAAATAGAATCATAGAATCACAGAATGGTTTGGGTTGGAAAGGACCTTAAAGATCATCCAGTGCCACCCCCCTGCCATGGGCAGGGACACCTCCCACTAGCCCAGGTTGCTCAAAGCCTCATCCAGCCTGGCCTTGAACCCCTTCAGGGATGGGACATCCACAACTTCATTTGGGTTTGAAACCTGGAAAACATTCTTTCTTGGACAGGAGGAGTCTTGTCCCAATAAATGCAGGGTGATATTGGGTCACAACGCAGCTTTCTGGAGTAGCAATGTTGTGCTCTGCCCCATTTGGGCTGAGGACAAGACTGTCTCCTAAATTCAAGCTTATGTCCATGCTATGGATTGAATAAACCTGTTAAGTGGCCAGCTTAGCTTCCACTCTGTGTTGGCTTTTATTGATGCAGACCTATAGCTTATGCTGATTTAACAGATGGTCTAATAAGGTCCATATCATACAGGAAAGAATGTCAAGTCAGAATGAGCATAAAGCTAGTAATGTGCAATCTTCATCTCTCTTGGATTTAGTTGCTGTGCTGATGCTGAGCAGAATAGCCTTGAAATAATGTCGCATTAGACTTTTCAAAAAGGGCCATAAAGTTTAAAGTAACTCACTGGTTCTTCTGAGATGAAAGGCAGTAAATGTAATCCAAACGCTCCTGTCGCAAAGTAGATGTGCCAGCATTGCTATCTGAGGGAATACCAAGGCCGTACCAAAGCGTGGTTCAATGCCAGCTTGCCTAGCTTTGCTTTTGAAGACTGAAATTAGCATTTTAGAGGTCCTGGTGGTTGTAGCATTACAAATGAGCATTTAGCAGCAAGTCAAAGTCTTGCTTATTTCCCTTGAAATGTTAAAAGCATGGAAAAGCTGTAATGTAAGCGTTCCCATATAAAACCAGACAACCAAAGACGTAAGACATAGGTGTCTGTTGCATGGTAACACCTTGTATATGACAGTCGGACAAGAGAGAAGAAGATAACCCCAGGAGTCACTGGCTCCTTCTGAAGCTCGGAGAATTCTCCTTTCCCCTCTGAATGATGCCATTTTATGGTGCATTTTGACCCCTCTGAGACCCCTGCAGGTTTATACTCTGTGTGCTCAGATTTCACCATATTAGAATAGTGCTTTTGTGGCATCGATCACCCAGGAGCTGCACAGATGCTGTTCTTGTCGCACCAGGAGTCGTTTCAAAGATGTTGAGAAATGATGAAAACACATTATTTTCCAGTGGGGTCAATGAAGGCAAATGATGGCTACAGAAAGAGGCTTTCCTACCAAGGTGTTAAGGATTTGTAAAGAAATTCCATCTTCGGACTGTCAAATGAGCTAATTTATTGCTAGAGATTAATGATACTTTAATTATATACATACACTGAAAGGCTTTCAGTCTCTGTGCTCTTGCCTGTCTTAATTTTTCTGTATCTGTTTTATGTTGCTTAGGCTGCACCATTACCTCCTTAATATCCTTCATCCATTCTTGCCTTCTGACTCCTCCAACTCAACCAGTCAGCCATGGTTCCATCCTCTTCTCCTCCGCTATCCTTCTGTGATGCATTTTCACCACAGCAAAACTTCTACTGGTTTTCCTCCCATGGTTGAGTATAACTGGACAAAAAAAAAAAAGACCCCAGCCCACAACAAAAATGCAAGGACCAGTGCTTTTAGCAACAGAAATATAAACCTGCATCTAAAAGCTATTTGAACTTTTGTGATTTGCTCCAAATTATGGGTACTGACCCAAGAACCTTGTCCTTGTGTGTTTAATGCTTTGATGTTGCAGAAAGAATTAAATAATATTTTTAAGAAAATATTGTATCTCTGATTGGAATGACTACTCACATGGTAAATCTGTGGCACTGTGATTCTTGTTCACGTGGGCCAAAAATCTCTGCGAGATGGGGATTAGCATATATTAAAATCAAACTTAAGTCAGTTTGGTAACAAAACGTGATATTTAGATGAACCAGAGTAAACTGTTGCATAGAGAGAACAAATGATGTAGTCTTGGGTTTTTGATTTGATTGTCTTATGCATAGTCTGTTGCAATAATAGCAAACTGCCTGCCAAATCGGTCGCATCCACAAAAGGCATGTCTAATTATTTTACTCTTATAGTTTGCTTATCTCCTTGTTAGAGTTGTCCTCTCATATTAAAAGAAACCAATATATGTAGAATGTTTCTACTTTTTCATTAAAGGGAGGGATATAGGCTTTTTCCTAAGCTGTAATTAAAGCTGGTTATTCCTGCGTTCGTGAAGGCAATAGATGAAAACTTGATTTAGGAGAAAATGCTTTAAGGCTTGCTGACTTCCAAAGAGCTAATTTTCTTAGTGCAAGCAGTTTTAGGATTTTTTAAAAGGTAGAGTCTTGCTTCTAAATGAAACTCTGTATGCATCTTTATCTTGTACTGATTTTAAAAGCTGAATTTGGGTTAACATGATGTGGTCATCTGCATGCATGATCAATAGTTACTTTTTGGGAAGATGTGTGACACTTAGTAGCTTCTGAAATTAAGAAAAAAATTAAGAGCTCATCCTGACAATGTTCCTTCTAATTAATTAATTAATTAAAATGTTATGCTGGTGAAGGGAGGGTGGTGAGGCAGTCCTGTATAAAACTTCAGTAACCACCCTTGTAGAATGAAGACCTTTTGAACCATGTCTAACCTGAAAGTCACTTTTTAAAGACTGCTGGCATGAAATGTAGGTTTGAAAGTTGGTCCCTCTCCTGGTACTCCAGTCACCCATCCTTGTTCAGCCTACATGGGTCTGTGGATGGCATTTCAGTTGAGTTCCTGGTTATGTGTTTCTCTACACACACCTGTAGATGTGGTTTAGGTAGGGATGTTTTCTTTCTCCTTCAGGTATGTTGAGCATCCATTGCTATGCTACAGGTTTGTGCGTTTCCACAGAC
>NW_010106427.1:0-10837 GCF_000699245.1 Pterocles gutturalis | reverse complement strand
GGATGTGTTCAGGGACTTTAGCACAGACAGACTGTGGCAGCAGTTGTTGGCGTAGATAAGGGGATTAAATCAGGCAGACTTCTGGGGGAGCTGGCTGAATTCTTCTAAAATTATGGCCATGGGCCCTAGCTATGGTTGAGTTGCATGTAAGTATGGGCAGTTATTCTTGAAATACAACAGAGGTGGAGTCACCACCCCTGGAGGTGTTCAAGAAACGTGCAGATGAGGTGTGTGGGGACATGGGTTAGTGGGTTGGGTGGTGTTGGGTCGATGGTTGGACTTGATGATCCTTGAGGATCCTTTTTCTATGATTCTATAAATGTTGTACTTCTTATCACGTGTACAAGAGCATCTTTGTATTTAAATGTAGTGGCTTAATCCAGGCAGAAGCATGATGCTTATGGTGGTTTGGATTTTTCCAAACTTTTTTTAATTGGAAGGATACAAGAGAAGAGGACTTGAGAGGTCTGTCGTCCAAAAATGCCACTTCTACTTCTGTTCTTTTATACCGAGGTGATTACAGTGGTGTCTAAATTTTAATCACATTGGTTGTAGTGGACAACATTGTTTGGCTTTCCTGAAAGACAGTGCAGATTTTAAATGACTTTTTTGTTTGAAAACAATCCTTTCCATGCCCTGGTTTCCTTCTAACCATCTGAAAAAGGTTTCGAAGCACTAATGGAGAACAAAAATCAGCAGTTAAAGCTGTGAGAGTAAAATTACAAGGATTATTAACCCTCACGCTTCACTTAATAAACTGATCAACAGCTGGGATTAAATGAATTTTCCTCCGCTCACTGTTAGTACCTTGTGCCATTAGGTTCATGATGTTGGTTGCATGTCTGAGGCAGAGTTTGTCCAACTTGCCTGCTGCCCCCTTAGTGCTCGGGGTAGCTGATGGTGGAACCTGCAGCTCATCAAACTGTCCAAGGAGGAGGTCGCTGCTCTTTCTGTCATTCCAGGGAAAAATATGCTGGATGTGGGGAAAAGCTGCTGTTTGTGGAAGAAAAGCTGAGCTGGAAAAGCTCTCATCCTTATTTTGGAAGGATGCTTGGGGAATATCTGCTGAATACAGTGAATTAACGTGGTCTCATTTATGGGATAGCAGAAATACTGCTGTTGGAGAGAAAAACTCTCCTAAAATGACTAACTGCTGTCCGTGTCTTCATGAGTTAATAAATCACACAACTGGGCAAGGGAGCAAGGCTAGCTCCCTTTGGATTTTGCTGAGGACATGGTATAGTTGTTTGGGGGTTTTTTTTCAGTCCCTCATGCTACAGATAGAAGGGGATGTATTTAGGTGCAATCAGACAAACACAGAGCAGCATCTTGTACCCTTTATGGTAACCTTTTGGTGCTGGTGGTAGTAATTTTCACACCCACCTACTCAGGCTGCATGAAAAATATGCAGTTTAAATCCCTGCCGTGTCTGAGACTCCTGATTTCTCTTTCAGAGTTCAGATGGGTCCCTCTCTGGGGTTATGCAGAAGTGGAAGGAGTATCAGCTCCAATGCCTGAAATACTTGTACGAGGCACCCCCCATTGTGGCAGGTAAGCCTGCTTGATAGGGGTAGGATGTATGAATTTTTAAAATGCATGATAACAGTAGCAAGGGAGTGATTATGAACTTGAAAATACTTTTCCAGCTTTCTTTCCACTCCATTTCTTCTTTATCCCATTTGCTTCCTCCTGTTCTCTGTGGGACCATTCCCTCTGCTGAGGGTGTGTTTTGTAGAACAATTTTATTGTAAAGATGTTAGGCTTTAGGTCCAGAGTGTTTTGTGGTGGCAAGTGGTGACTCTATCACATCAAAGTGGCACATTAATGTTATACCCCCGAAACTTTTCTAGGAGTCAGAGTTGAGAGGCCCCATGGGTGTGTTAGGAAATCTGGGACTATGCTGTTCACACTGACGTGGCAGTTTGTGGGTCTTCAAGTTGGTAGAAATTATTTTGAGCATTGTAAAATGCTGAAATGGCTTAAGAAAAAACAAAACAAAAAAAGCCTTAGTGAAAATGAGAATGCAGCTTGTCTATAGCAGTTGAGCTGCTGTAATGCTCTGAGAGGAGCTGCGATATGCCAGCATCAGTGTTCAGAGGACATTGGTGACTTGCCAATGACACTCAAGACTGGAGACAGAGCAGCCTCTTCTATGCTTCAGTGCTTTTGTGACACGCTGAGAAAGATGGGTCTAAAGTCGTGTCTGTGAAGAATTATTTCAGAAATGTTAATTTTCCTTCTCTTGATGGCATTATTATGGCAGAGTGAGAGTGGTAACTGATGACAGCAATGGCAGGGAAACATTCATCTCCCTCTGCTCCGTTATCCTGTCGTGGTTTAACCCCAGGCAGCTGTGAGCACCACCCAGCCGCTTGCTCACTGCCCTGTGATGGGATGGGGAGAGGATCAGAAGAGTAAAAGTGAGAAAATGCACGGGTTGAGATAAGGACAGTTTAAAAGGTAAAGCAAAGCAAGGAGTCCATTCACTATTTCCCATGGGCGGGCAGGTGTTCAGCCATCTCCAGGAGAGCAGGGCTCCATCACATGGAACAGTTACTTGGGAAGACAAACGCCATCACTCTGAATGTCCTCCCCTTCCTCCTTCTTCCCCCAGCTTTCTATGCTGAGCATGACATCATATGGAATGGAATATCCCTTTGGTCAGCTGGGGTCAGCTGTCCCAGCTGTGTCCCCTCCCAACTTCTTGTGCACCCCAGCCTCCTTGCTGGCGGGGTGGGAAGCTGAAAAGGCCTCGACTCTGTGTGAGCACTGCTCAGCTGTAACTAAAACACCCCTGTATTATCAATGCTGTTTCCAGCACAACTCCAAAACATAGCTCCGTGCTAGCTACTATTAAGAAAATTAACTCTATCCCAGCACAAGTGGTTGAGTGCTGCCCTCTAAGAATGATAATTTAGTAAATCTGAACTTTGTGTTCTCCCATTGATTAAGCTGTAATGCAAAGTTACGGTTGTGGGTATTTTGTTGATGGATCTATATATTGGGCTAGACTTTCCAACTGCATCACTGTGAACCATTTCTCTGGAGTGATTGTCTACAGTATTTATGGCAAAAATGATTTTTAAATTAAACTGAGACACCTGAGGGTGTAAAAGAGAAAATGTGGGAATGGATCAGTATTGATTTACTTTTCTTGTCCCTTGGTTTAGTCAAAGACGCTAGCCTGGTCTTCAGTTTTCACCTGAAACAACAGTTTCCTGTTGTGTGGGGACAAACTTTTTTTGGAGAGAGAAATCTCATTTCACTCCATATCAAAGCTTAATTGCATAATGCTGTTATGGCTTAAGTGCACGTATCCGTGTTTTCTTTTATCTTCTGCTCTTCAGTCTTTTCCTCGCAGCATTAATACAAGGCAGTGGGATGACCCTCCCTTCCATCTCTCTGCAGAAGGCAAGTTCTGCAACAGAACGTTTGACAATTATGCCTGCTGGCCGGACGGACTGCCCGGCACCTATGTGAATGTCAGCTGCCCCTGGTACCTCCCCTGGGCTAACGCAGGTAAGAGCCTTTCCTTACAGGCACAGCTTTAAACCAACCCTGTTTTCCTGGCGCAGTCGTTGCAAGGATAAACTTGACTTCAATGGCTGTGAGCGTGGCTGGTTCTCTGCAGCGTGAAAGTATGAATGGGGCTCAGTATGATGCGCTCTTGATCCACATTTAGCGGAAAAAATGAAAATGAGGGAAGAGGCTGGTCTAAAGGATTGCATTTTTTTTTTGGATTTTTGTGCACTCGTGTTTTCGCTGCTTGAATAGTGGTGGCTATTAATAAAATAGTGCTGCGGGGCTTGGTGAAAACTATCTAGCAATAATAATGGTGTAGTTTGAAAACTGAGATAAAAGTGGCAAAGCTAGATGGTAGGTCATCCTGTAGTAGATAAAGACAAAAAGGTCTAAAGTGAAGTGCCTCTTCCTGAGATAAACTTATTTCTCAGAATGCTTCAAGATGAAGGTGTTGCCAGTGGTTGCAAAGACTTTTTCTCCAAAGAACTGAATGTCACCTTTAGATTTTACACCCTTACACATGATGCCACTTGAAGGCAACGTGTATGAGATGGCTTTGTCTAGTATAGTGTCTTTGAAACCTGTGACTTGTACAGGTTGTTCTCTGTGAAGACCTTTCTAAGTTTTGAAGCCTAAATGAAACAGTTTATTAACTGACTACCTTGGTGTGACAAATTGGGTTTGACCGCTGTTAAAGGACAGAGGGTGCTGGTTGGGGAGGATGTATAAATCTTGACTGCTGGACGTAAAGATGGTTTAAGTGTGGAGTACATGTTGTAAGTGTTGGTAAGAGGGGATTTCAGGAATGAGAAATAAAAGGGGTGGGGTGGGATGGGATGGTCAGAGGATGCTTAGATGTATTGGATGACGTGGGACCTGGGCATGATGCAAACAGTATGGAGCACGGGGTGGAGACTGTACTGCGTCTGGCTGGGATGGAGGTAGCTTTCATCTCTGCATTGATAATGAAGCAGTGGTTTAGCTGTTGCTGAGCAGTGCTTGCACAGCATCACAGCTCTCTCCCCAGCTCATTCCCTGCCTAAGACTGGTGGGCTGCGGGTGGGCAAGAGGTTGGGAGGAGACATAACTGGGACAGATGACTCAATGTGACCAGTGGGATATTCCCTAGCACATGATGTTATGTTCAGCAATAAAAGCTCATGGAAATGTGAAGACCCTCATGGGTATGGTGCTTGTCTTCCCAATTAATGCATGTTGAGGTCCTGCTTTCTAGGAGGTGACTGTCATCTGCCTGCTGATGGGAAGCAGTGAATAAATTCCTTATTTTGCTTTGCTTGCATGTGCAGCTTTTGCTTTCTTTATTAAACTGTCATTATCTTGAAGGGCTGATGGTGTGACAGGGGAGAATCAAAATGTCATCCCAGCACTGACAAAGTTGGACAATTTACACACGCAATAAAACTTCACCCCTCGTCCCTTCACTGCTGTACAGCCACAAAAGATTCCCCACAATTATTCCTCTCTCTGGCAACATCCAGTCCCAGTTTTGCCTGTTGCCTCTCCCAAGTCTCTTTGATAACCACTGAAGTTAAAATGCTGTTTGCTAATCCTCTCCAGATTATTAACGAAGATGTGGTTTTGTAAAAGTTTGTCTGCCCATTCTAAAATGTGTGAAATTAATATTTGCTTCATAATGAATTAACATAAAATAGTTGTATGCTGCAGAATTTTTTTGCAGTAATGCTAACCATTCTGGATATCTAGAATTCCTCCCAGGATTAACCTTCTTTCCTCTAAACCTGTTTACTTGCAATCCTTAAGACCCTGGACACAGTTGATTTCCAACTGCTCTTGAAACATCACTGCTGGAGAGAGCCAAGGTTTAACACAATATTGCAGATCAATAAATTATTGCAATGCGCAATATCTTTCATACTTTTGGAAATAAATCTTTTTAAAAACCCAATTATCCTGAAAACAGTGTTAGTTTCAGTGAAAAGAATAGCAGCATCTTGTATAACCCCTTGCTAGGGAGGATTGCGAAAGTACTTCAGAAAGTCGTTAAACCTCTGAGATGTGTTCCCTTGTCGTGCCTACTGAGCATATACCTCAATCTCTGTTTTATCAGCGAGGACTAAGGATGAAACAAGGGGGCCTTTTGTTGTCTAATATAAAACAAGAAGTTTGTATCGATGCCAGCTATGCAATTTAGGAGCCGGAATTACCATGACCTGCTACTATTTCATGACGTTTTGTGGAGTCATGTTCAAAGTGAATGCTAATGGGCTGCCACAATGAAGAGGTAACATCTTTATAATGGGAGAGCTGGAGCGGTAGGGAATGGGACACCTTGTGATTGGCAGTAATCACTAAAGCATGCTTGTGACTTGTTCTTGCTTAGCCAGAGCTTCCATCTCTTCAGCTGGTGAAAATGGAGAACGTGAAGAGATGAGACCTTGTTTGGGAAGTACTTTCAAAACATGTTCAGTGAAGGTCATTCATTAGGTATGAAGTGCTTCAGCCAAGCTTGCTCGTGTAAAACTGCTGTTCCTTTGATCAGGAGCCAGGTTTTCAAGTGCATGAGAAGTTTGCTGGGGGGCTTCACGCTACAACCCCCAGAAGTCCCCTGGGGAATAAACTGAAAACACCTGAAATTGAACACTGCTTATGATGGGGTATTGAAATGGAGCAAGCATGGAGTGCAAGTCTCTTTATGACCTGGCCATTTCCTTAAAAATGTACATGAGTAGTAACCAGGGACCGGTGAGCCAGAAGTCAAATAGAACCCCTGGTCGTTCAAGGATAGGATCAGGAAAGCTAAAGCCCACCCAGACTCTGACAGGTGATGTGAAGGGCAAGAAAAAGGTTTTATAAACACATAGGAGAGAAAAAGTAGATCCACTGCTGAATGGGGCAGAAGGATCTTGTAAAAAAGGATAGGGGAATGACTAAGGTACTAGCCACTGCCTTTGGTGGTAAAACTTGCCTTCAGCAATCCCAGGCCCCTGAGATCAGTGGTAAAGTCTGGAGCGAGGAAGACTTACCCTTGGTGGAAGAGGATCAGACGATAGAACGCTTAAGAGGGACACAGACAAGTCCATGGGACTCAGTGGGATGGATTAACAAGCGCTGAATGAGCTGGTTGATGTCATCGTGAGGCTCTTGATTATCTTTGAAAGGTCATGGCAATTGGGGGGGATTCCTGAGGACTGTAGGAAGACAATTGTCACCACTATCTTCAAGAAGCACAAGGAGGAGAATGTGGGGAACTATGGGTGGTTGGCCTTGTGTAAGTCCCCAGGAAGGGGATGGAGCAAATAATCCTGGAAACTATTTCTGAACACATAAAGGACAAGAAGGTGATTTGGAGTAGTCAGCATGAATTTATGGAGGTGAAATCATGCTTGACAAACCTGATAGCCTTCTCTGATGAGAGGACCAGCTCGGTAGATAAGGGAACAGGAGTGGATGTTGTTTATCTTCACTTTAGTAAGGTTTTTGACACTGTCTCCCATAACATCCTCATTGACAAACTGATGAAGTGTGGATTAGACAAATGATAATGAGATGAACTGAAAACTGGCCAAGCTGCTTGGCATATAGGTCAACAGTCAAGTCCACTTGGAAATCAGTCCTCAGTGGTATACCCCAGGGATTAGTAGTAGGGCAAATACTGTTTAACATCTTATTAATGAACTGGGTGATGGGACTGGGTGCACCCTCAGTGAGTTTGCAGACAATACAAAACTGGGAGGAGCGGCTGATGCACCACATGAAAACTTAGTCCACTCAGTTTCTGGTAGCACTGAAGGTGAACGTTGCACATTTTGCTATCCACATTGTCATCAGTCAGGTTTCCATGAGTTATAGTAGGGCAGCGGCTGTCTCAAAGTCTAATCAGTGCAGAAACCTCCAAGGGGAGCAGTGAGGCACCTCACCCCACTGTCACTGGCTATGTGTGCTTTTTCTCGTTACCTGCTTATAATTGAAGGCCAGCTGCCAATAACGCCATGTGGATTTGGAAACTGTGGAGCTGCACAATTCATCTTGCAATTATGCCTCCTCTGGGGTTCTGATATTTGATTGTTTAATAGCACTAAATCCTTTTTAATTAAAAAACTTTCCAGGGGGTACTAGTTTTAGACAAGAGTTATGTGAACAGTAGCCACATCAGTTGCTCCTCTGTGTGCTGGGGCTGCGCAAAGCCTGGCTGCAAACTTGCATTAACACAGATGTGGCTGTTATTCAGATCTCTGCTCAAAATTTTCTGAACTCTTTGAATGCTTTTGTTTCAGCTTAGGGACCTGTCTCTGGTTTTGGGGTGTGCCATGCCTGACTTGGCTAGACTGCTGCTCTGGAGCTGTATTAGCATCTTGCTCGGGCACTGTAGTGAGTTTTGAAGCAATTCCCTGATTGTCCCACTTGCTGTGACTTAGTTTGAGCAGTTTTTGGGAAGGAAACTAAACCAGAAGCTGTGCCCAAGGTGGGCAGTGGGTTATCTTCAGTCCTGGGTGGAGACATAAGACCTAATGAATTGTCTGTACTACCATGAAGTCTTCCAGTACAACTCAGGATAGAAGATCCCTACATTATTCGTTTCTCCATCAAAGCAAGAAAGGGTTTTTGAGCAAAAAGCTCGAACGTGTAGATGTGGTGTTTGGGGACATGGTTTAGTGGGTTAAGTGGTGTTGGGTTGACAGTTGGACTTGATGATCCTTGAGGTCTTTTCCGACCTAAATGATTCTGTGATTCTGTGAACCATACACGGGCCATTGGAGGACTCCTGAACTACCAGGCTCTTGTTAAATCTTGAATGTTTCTTGTTCCAGGTAAAGGGCCAGATGGCTTGTATGCTTTTAACTGCTGTTGACCATGATGCCTCAATGCTTTGCAATTCCCCATGCCCTCTAGATCCACCTTTCTCCTAGTTTGAATTCCTTCCCTTTGTTTAACTAATAACTTCTCTTGTCATTCACCTTTTGCTTGAATCGCTTGTGTCCTATAATTCACTTTATTTTCCATATTATCCTCTCTTTGCTACATGATGTGTTGCAATGGTGACACCTGCTCCTTTGTTCTCCCAAATGACCAGGCAAAGTACAGCCTGGGGACCCCTGGAAACAACACAGCTTTCCAGCCTGTGACGTGAAAGACCTGAAAGTCTCCCTGGTGGCAGAATAACCCATATCAGATGGTCTCTGATAATAACCTTGTGGCTGTCTCTGGCTACTAGAGATGCAGTCAATTGTCTGCACAGTCCTCAGCATGCATTAGTGTCTAGATGGCTCCTGTTTAAATGGGGCAACGAAGCTGGGGAAGGGTCTGGAGCACAGGGCTGACGAGGAGCGTCTGAGGGAGCTGGGGGGGTTCAGTCTGGAGAAGAGGAGGCTGAGAGGAGACCTCATCACTCTCTACAGCTGCCTGAAAGGAGGGTGCAGTGAGGGGGGTGCTGGGCTCTGCTCTAAAGGAACAAGTGATGGGACAAGAGGAAACGGCCTCAAGTTGCACCAGGGGAGGTTTAGGCTGGAGATTAGAACAACTTTCTTCCCTGTAAGAGTGATGAGGCATTGGAACAGGCTGCCCAGGGCAGTGGTGGAGTCACCATCCCTGGAGGGGGTCAAGAAACATGTAGATGTGGTGCTTGGGGACATGGTTTAGGAGTTAGGTGGTGTTGGGTTGACAGTTAAACTTGATGATCCTTGAGGTCTTTTCCAACCTTAATGATTCTATGATTCTGTGATTCTAAATCATGAACACAGCAAGCCCTAATTCCTCCCTCCTGTGTGGGATCTTTTCCTCCCCAAAAGCTGTGGTTATAGACTTACACAGTTGTAATGGCATCATGCACGGGAATTACTGGAGATCCCATTCCCTGCTGCACAGGCGGCAGAAACATAAGCATTGAAAAGGATTTGGTTTGAGATCCGAGAGATTCACCTGTGGTGGTTGTGCCCACCAAGGAGAAGGGCTGAAAAAGGAGAGATCCTTGTCACGTTTGTCAAGGTGTTGCCACTTTGGGTCCATGACATGCCATATTGTGACTCAGGTGAGAGAGGATTGCAAGCAGACTTCTGCCTTGGCCAGGATTTGGGGTGGTTGATGGTTGGTGGGGGTGGCCCGTAGCGTCATGCCCTCCCCACAGCAGAGTGCTGGGGAGCAGGTTGGTGGTAAGCACTGGGTTGGGGAGGGATATAACTGACTTCATCTGTCTATAAGTCTTGCTCAAATGTTGTCCCATGAGCAATGTGGGCCCACTGTCTGCAGGACATGGGAAAAGCTTTTGCAGCCAACCCTTTCCTAAAAGGCATTTAGTGCCTCCCCCTTCAAACGTGGTCCTGGAGGGCTGATGTCCAAGCAGCTGTGCTCCTGGGGCTTCTGCTGTGCTGGAGGATTAATCCGATGTCCAGTCCTCTTTCCTTTCCCAGGGATGCCTGTGTTTGGCTGTTGTTCAGACTGGGAGCAGGGGGGAGTCTGGGGACAGAGTGCCATAGTGTCACCAGTGAAAAGCAGAAACAGCAAGAAGATGCTATTGTTTGTGAGACCTCCTCTGGGTAACAGTGCTGGGACGGTGAGATGCTCCTGTCACCTGTGCAAGAAAGACCAAAGGAAAAATTGTCTGTTGGTTTACAGAGGGGTCTGTGGCAAGCCCTACGGCTGAGGAAGCAGATGGGTGTGTGAGTTTTCCTTCAGGTGGTTTTGAAGTATGCGCGTGGCTGGAACACTTGGTTCGGGGGACCAGATTAAACCTTGTCTGGTTTAATCTTTCTTTTTGTTAAATCATCCCGTTTCATAGCTTGAAATAATCTTAAAAGCAAGACAGGAGCTGGCTACGTGAGCATATAGCTAAACTGCCTGTTTGTCTTCTAACATGCAAGAAAATAAATTTCATTTCAAATATTGGATACAGTGGAGTTTATAAGATACTTAGTACACTTCTTCCCTTCTTTGCTGTAATAAAACCAAGTTCTGGAAAGCTCTCAATAATGCTGGGAAGGGGTGTGACCTTCCTTCAGTGAAAAAGATGTTGCTTTGTATTTGGTAACCCGTAAGCAATTCAGAATTTATACTTCCTTGCATTAAAAGCTGTCTCAAGCTAATTTGCAATCTCAGTTTGCTTAAAAAAAAAATAGTCTTTCAAGTTCACCTCTGCCTCTGTTTGTTAGTCCCCATCTGGTAGCACACCAGAGAACTCTAGAACACATGCTGCTCATCTCAAGGGTAGATGTAGCGACTGCTGGAAGGAATAATTTTTAAAATCATTAGCAGATAGATATTATTAACATGCATCTATTGTGGGCTATGTGATAATGCCATTCTCCATTTTATCAATGTTATTTGTTTAAAAAATATATAT
>NW_010106426.1:4583-12984 GCF_000699245.1 Pterocles gutturalis | reverse complement strand
GGAGAGCCGTGGGGCCATGGGGCCCCTGGACACATCCCCAGCAGCAGCAGGCTGGAGCCTGGGCGGCTCCTTGGCCACCAGCACCCACCACCAGTGTCAGGCCAGCGCCTGCAGCCAGGCATTCATGCATGTTGCTTGTTTCACGAGTTTGGGGAGCGGCAAGGTCTTCTGCCTTCTGGTGGAGCAGAGGGCAGGGGTGAGCAGCCCTGCCCCATGAGGCCCCAGCACAGACCACAGCCCTGCGCCTGCCTGGGCGCCCAGAAGCTCCTTGCGTCTTTGGGCCCGGGCGCTGCCCTGCCGGCAGGGCTGAGCTCCCCTGGCTCCCACCTGAAAAGGGGCAGAGGAGGCACCGGCTCAGGTGCCGGGCAGGACCTGCCTGCTCCTTCCCAGTGAGCATCCCTGCGGCACCAGCCTTGGGCTCCTGGGGCTCCCCTGGGATGTGTCCCCCCAGCAGGGATGCTCCATTTCAGCAGGGGAGGAGCAGCCCAGAAGGGCTTCAAGGAGTCCCTGGCCTTGCAGGGGTGGGTGGGTGGAGAGGGCGAGCCAAGCTCCCAGCCCCCCGAGCTCCCCACAGTGGGGTCCCCTTCCCACACCATCCCCACACTGCCTGCTGCAGCCTGCCCGGGCAGTGGGGGGTGCCCCAACCTGTGGAGCAGGGCTGTACCTTTGGCAGAGCAGCTTTCCTCTTTCTTGGGGTGTTCATGATGCAGGGAAGGAGGCACAGGGAGCAGGCGACAAGGGTTGGGGCGTGGGTCCAGGGCACCGGGAGCAGGGATGATCAGGAGAAAGGAAAAAGGGCTGGTCGGGAGTAGGGAGGAAGAGCTGGTTGGGAGCAGGTCAGAAGGGCTGTGTTGGGAGCAAGGGCCAAGGGTCTGTGTTGTGTTTGTCACCAGGTGACAATAGCATGGAACTTGCACCATGACAACACACATCTGCTACACAGCAGCAGGGGATGGGGACAACTCCTCAAGAGGTTGCATCGTCACGGGGAACATTGGGGAACTTTTATTTCACCCCTGAAGACAAATTAAACACACTTTTGTGCTTAAGTATGAAATGAACGAACACGGTCTTGGTCAGAGTCCTGTCTCCTAAAGTTGGGTCAGATGTCACACTCCTTTGTTATAGGTTCTGAAAAGATTTCATTTCTCACAAAAATAAGAAAAAGGAAGCATCTGCCTCTGGACAAACACACAGAATACAAAATTATTCCATATGTACCATTCACTTTCTTATCCAAAGAATATTCCTTCTTTTCAGTCTAGAAACAATTTTACAGAGAACAAAATCCAAAATCACTGTACTCAACTGTATTTCCTCTTAAACTACACAAGCTATTAACGCTTCTGTAGAAACTGTTCTATAGATCTGCTTTAAGATACATGTATATATGTGCTGAGGAAAGAAAGGGAACTAACTCGTATATATTTAAAATACTATCTGCAAACCACAGAACAAAGATAAGATAAATTCTGTAATTCTTTTTTATGTCCTTGCTTGTCTTTATTTCAAAATCATATTTAGCCTCTGCTGAATAATGATTCATTTATAAATGCAAAAGATCATTTAGCTTTGTGTTCTTTATTAAGACTTCATTATTTTTACAAAAATAGAATAGAGCATTAGTCTTTATTTTCAGAGGAGCATTTGGGGATACAATATATTTAGTTTATTATTGGCGATTCATTTAATTGTTAGTTTACAGCAGGTCTTCTGGTCACCACACAAATTGTCAAGCTTCTGCTATTATACATTAAACCCACAGAGATGTCAGAAAATGTTTTTCTACAAAAGTTAGTTTAGGATAAACTATCATGTTGTAGCAAACAAGGTCAAGAGCCCCTTTAAGAAAGAAACTATTTCATTGCCTCCCAGTTTAGATTCTCCATAGACACGGTCCACAAATGAAATAGGAACCTGTTGAAACAAGCAAAACCATTTTTAAGGTTCAAAACCTAAATAATCAGAAATTCTGTAAACAAAAGAATGGCCTTTGAACTACTGCATGTTTAGACACAGAAAGAAGGCAAGCACCAGATTGGCTTCCTTTTTCTAAGTTCTTCTTACCAGTGGCTTTAATGATGCCCCATAGCTGGGAAGCATGAAATTATTTGGTTTATTACCTTTAAAGATGATCCAAAGACATTACTCAGTGGCTGGATGATACACCAGTCAGAACAAACTTAATAGCTTAAGCGCACTAAAAGCCTGGGGGCTTAAAATGAACCTTCACCCCTTTCCTTGTTAGCTAAATTCAATACCTCTGAGCCAATCCCTCAGGAAGGCAAAAATCTCCTGCCACCATGCAACAGCATTCAGCTCAACCTTACCGCTGGCTAGAAAATTACATCTAAATATGGCAGGTAGTGCACATTTTACAAGCAACACCTGCATTTGTCGGTCTTTGACCATTTTATAGATTATTTACAGAATTAAGGGGCATTTAAAACACAAACTTTGGTTTCCTTACTTAAGTGACCATACTGTCCAGATTAACTCACTACTCATAAAATGTTAGGAACATACTGCTTTTCAGTAATTCAACCACGTAGAAATGACACATGACAGGACCTTCTGCCAACGCCCTATTAGAATAGTCAAGAATTTCCATATATGTTTGTGTGCAAAATTGAAATACTTCAGGGGCTAAAATAAAGAATTGCATTTGCAAAAGTCATTAAAAAATTGGCTTAGCATTCTGCTGGCAATTTCAACCAGAAATCATCTGGCAAGTGGAACACAAAAATCACCACACCCTTGCATCTGTGCCAGGACTGAGGATTTCTCACAATTCTAGCAGATCAGTCCATGGTAGAAGAGAACCCAGGGCAAGCAGACAATAAGGAAGATACCAAAAAGGCAGGCAGATTGACTCAAAAATTACTCTGGCTTTCTTACTAAGGTCCCTTTTATGATCCCAGTAAGCATCCCATCAACAGACACCAGACCTATGGGGCACAGACACAAATCACTGAATATTTAGTCAGTGCAGGATGTCAGAAGTGACATTTCCTAACCAGTGATGAAAGAATGGTTAATAGCTCATCTAATAAAAGGAATCCAGTCTTTCGCTTCAGTATAGGAATTAACCACCTGTGTTGTTGCTGGACTTTGCCTTTCTTGCATAAGAAGTTCTGTCATTAAAGGAAGCATTTTCAAAAGGGTGTATTCTGTGCATTGTGGTACATTTCACACATGGTAGAGAAGGACAGCAGAATGAAACAGAGGTGCATACAGGGCTACTAAGGATAGCTTATGTCAGCTCATCTCATCAGCCATTTGTTCCTTTTAGACTGCAGATCTCAATCTTCGTTTTCAACTCTGCTTAAGAAATATTTCACCCTCACAACTGTATCTACATTTTACAACTGCATAGAAACTCCTATTCTACCTGTAGAGTTGCATCACCTGCAAATCAGGAATTAAACATGTGTCATCTCTTCTGGAATTCTGATATTACTATTTGGATAATTATAAAATATATAAATATCATAAGTATTGATCAGGAAATTCCGTATTAATATGTACTTGAAACTTAATGGAAAATTGCCTGGCCTCAGGAAGTTACAATATAAAGATGGCACACAGAAAAGGAGAAATACAGTAGTCTTATTTATAGTTCTGTATCAACAATCTGAACACTGACAAGTTTGTCACAGATATCACAAGGGAAATCTTAAAAGACAGGGCCAAAGCTGAATAATGAAGCAACTCTTCAGATGTTGGAGAGAACTCTTCCTACATGTGAGAAACCAAAGGGGAAGGAAGATGCTTACTTGAGAATGTAACAGATGAATTGTTGAGGATGGCATAACTGACCCATCACAAAACAGAGCCTGTGTCTCAGCACTGACGGGGAGACATCGGGCCTCGTGAAGACTGTCCGTCAGGCTTTGAACCAGACGATAAATATCTTATACTTGATGCTACACAACCAGTAGAGGCACGTAAATAAACGAGTGATGGGATCAAATAATAGGCAGAAAAAAGGTCTTTACAGCAGCAGCTGTAAAGAGGTATAAGCAACCCAACACTGCATTTTTTTTAAAGCCAGAGAAGTGTATTTTACTGTTTTTAAAACTTAAAGTAAATAAAGCCTCACCTCATCCTAGGTTTTAGTATCTGGATGTATAGACAGGTGAGGATTTAATTCAGCAATATGTGAATGCAGCTGGATGTGAAGACCAAAGAAATTACAGTCAAGCCCCAGCTACACACAGGATAGTGATACTGCTCCATAAGCAAGAAAGGTGGAAGAAAAGAGTTTGCTTTATTGGGTGGAAATACTCTACCTGATGTTGATAGAGAAATTCAATAGGCAAGGTGTAGAGAGAGAACTACCAGCAACAGAATTCTTGGACAATTTAGTCATGAAAATTATGATGAACTGGTTCTGAGATTTGGCTGCTGAAAGAATTCCAGTGAACCATCTTTAAAGAAACCAGCAAGAGCAATTCAGCAAAACAGAAAAGGCGGCAATCAGACTGCTGGAAATATAGTATCTAACAATTGCTTGGAGTTCTTTTTCAATGATTGTAGACAGCATATTCAAAGAATTTAAAAGTGGAAAGTTGTGATAGCTGGAAAGTTGGAAAATAACAAGGAAATAAATGACAGAGAACAGAATAAATCTGTAACAGAATCAGGTTACTGGAGAAAAAACTGCTTGAAAAGATCTAACTAGAGATGTCTGTACAATACGAAGGAGGAAAAAAGCACTCAGAGCAACTTGACGGTATATTTTGACTTCTTTTCCCCCTTTGAAGAGCCTGGTAAAACTGTATGCAGCTAAAGAAACGGCAACAGGAAGAGGGAAGATCTGAGAAGCGTATCAGCCAGAGGAATAAGTAACTGGAATTTCAGATCTGGTATTCACCTGGAAAAGTTGGAAAAATAGAGTTCTACATATGTAATTTCTTTATATCAATTTGAAAATCTTTCTTGTTTTTGGCAGCGCACAAAATTTCCTATGCTCCCAGTAACCTGTATCTACATTTAAATGAAAACACCATGTACATATCAAAACTTTTACTATACCTCTCCAATAGTATATCCTAACTGTCTAGCCCGAACAATCATCTCCATCTGGAAGACGTATCCTTTAGAAACACATTTTTCCATTAGTTTCTGTAAGACTTCTTTTCTGTATAACCTGTAAATGATTACAAAGAAAATGAAACCTGAAGCACAATTGATGAACTACAGAAATCAAGACAGTGTGTAGGAATCTTAACGGTAATCAATTATATCATTACTATTTAAAGAAAAAAAAAATTAACAAAGTCACAGGAGCAACCCTTCTTGCAATCTAGTCTACTATTTCTTACACGCTTTCCAAACAGATTTCATATTCCTCAGTAAAGAAGGTCTGTTTTTACTCCAGTTCCTTTTTCAGCAGTTTCTTAATTTCAAATAAACTTTATGAATTGCAAACCAGACCCATACCTGAAACTCCCTGTTAAGTCTGATGCACCTGGTCTCAGCAAAACCTGAGTTAGAAAATTGGCACCACGACTGTGAAAGAAAACATGAACATCAAAATTACTCAGTACACAACTCCAAAAGATCAAGCAGAGTTTCTAGAAAGTATCATCCTACTAGCCAAAAAAAAGAAACCTTTTTTTGCTTAATATGAAACAATTATATTTCTTATATGTCTTCACTGCTCATCCTGAAGCCAAAACTCAACCTTTTGGTTTTCAAACATTGATGATTAGTAGATTACTGAACTTCTCTATGAAGGAAAAAACAAACATTTTTTAGAAATTAGATTCTCAATCTGGTTCTTTGTGTCAGAATTGTCACTACGGCTACATACTATTATAATACAAAAGAAATAAATTTGACCACAGTCAAAACTACATTTTTCTTCTGACTAACATTCAGTGTAAGGGGACAATAAAAATGCTTCTTTGACAAACATGAGATTTGGATGTAGAAAATCAACATTCAGTTTTGGTTTCCGCTGCTTTCATAGTATGATAAGGATAAGCTCCACTGATGAAACATGTTGCAAGACCAAAAAGCCAGTCACAACCACGTTGCTGAGGGCTGTATTATACACTGATAAGACGTGGAAGTCCTTCACATTGTCAAGTATGATGTAAAAAAAAATCCTCTGTAATATCCATTTATCTCTCTTCCTTTTTTTGGGTACATATTTTATTTAGATTCACAAAAGGATGAGCACTTATTCCAGAAATCCAAATACAGTCCCTGTGATACCATCTCCAGATCAGACTGGTCACACAACTTCTGTTCTTTACAGTAACTTATAAATCAGCATGAACTTACTCCTATTCTCTTAAGTAAGGCGTAAGAGAAAGACTTTCTGCAGAAGAAACTTGCCGATTATCTCCTGAAAAACTGGGAGTCCATATAAACCTGAGATTCCAGCCTCCATACGCTATCACAACCTTGACATCATTTTCCCTCTTTGCTTTGGGGTGAAACCTCTCCCTGCTGCTCACTGTAACTATTTTCCAGTAAGGTCTAAATAATGATTTATTGACATTGATCGTGCCAGATAATCCTTAACTTGGGACAAATCAGAGTGTCAACAGAAGGGTTTAGCAAGTGATTTACTGTTTAGGGAAAGGAACATTATAGATCTTAAAGCTAACTAAATGTGTCTTTTAAACCTGACAAAAGTGTCACAGTCTCAGCTCATTCCTTGGATGATGAAGCCAGAAAAACTGTCCCACCCTGATACCCCGCAGATTTGTCCGCTGTTAAAACCCATTTCTCAAACCTGGTTGTATCATTACATTCTGTCTTGATGGGTTTTCTCTGTGTTTTAACCAAATAATTTGCAAATCATGCAAGCTTCTATAATTTAATATAATTTCGCAGTACAGTACCCAGTACTATGACGAAAGACTCAGTACAGCTCACGCATACTTATTGTTTAAGTACTTGGAATTCTTATACATTTCTAAATAAGAAATTAATGTGTAAATATCTAGAAAAATACTAACCTGATTAATTTTCTTTTCAAATCCCAGCCATATACTCCTCCATTTCCTTTATATCTTGTTCCCGATACAATATCAAAATTCCCTTCTTTCTGCTTTCTATAAGCAATCGGTTTTATCAGAAAAAGAGGAGGAATATTTGTATGAAGGTAGTACAAATTTCAAAATAAGAACAATCACTCTTTTAGTAGAAAATCTGTATTTTACAAACCTTTGAACAAATAAGTAGAGAAGAGAGCAAAGCAATAGTTATGGTGGCTCTAAATATTATGTATTTAAAAACCTGTTAATGGTTTTCTTATAAAGAGCTGTTTCAGGGAATCTTACGATTATCTTTTATCAACTACGTCATACAAGTTCACAGACTACTTAATCAATAATTTATAAAGACCAATTATGCACTTTTAAAGCCTCCCTCTTTAAATATTTAAATTACACAAGCCCACCATAGGGAAAAAAAGAAGCCTGGACCTATCCTTAGTCCATACCATGCCCAATGGCCGCAGAAACTCATCTAAAATTTTACGCTTCCAGTACTACTAAGCAAGAAGGTTGAAAACGACACAGACTTCCACCCTTGCTCTCCCATGTAATGCCTGTTGACCGTTTCTCACAAGCTGAAATGTTACAGGGAGAGGAATGTAAGCGGCAGGCAAAAGGGAGACAAGTATTTCACCAATAACTGAGGACATGGTCCTCTAGTCAATATCCCTACATGCCCACATGCTGAAATCACTAGAATTAGAAGATGACATTTATAGATATGCTTTTCAAAGCTGAACAACCATTACAAGAGAAGTACTTTGCCATGCATGCTCTCTGTTACTTTAAACCTGAGGATTTTTGCTCCAGTTAGGAGCTAATTATTTTTCTCGATTATTTTGGGACACATCTAATGAGGTCCAATCACTTTTGAATTCTTGCCTTGCCAAGACAGCTACACAAGAATATAAAACTTTCAGATATTACTATGAAACAATAAGAGTTCAGAAGTCATTCTCTCATATGACAATCGGCACCTACCTGATAAACTCTGGAATAAATTTAGGCTGAAATGGAAGGAAAACACATGAGAAAAAAGAAATGAGTAGGGGAGAAAAAAAAACAATGAAAATTTAATTATAGCAGATTAAAATCAGGGCACAAAAAAATACAGCAGACTTACATGGTGAGAGAGGTCAGCATCCATAATAACAATAAAATTCCCAGTGGCGTGCTTCATTCCATGAATATAAGCAGTGCCTGATGAAAACAGTACAGAAGTAATTTCGCCTCACTATTTTAACATATACAATCTTCTAGCCACAGTCTTCACCTATTCTCTAACCTCCAAGTTATACTAGAAAAGGATCAATGAAAAACTCCTAAAATTTGTTTTAAAACTATGTCTCAGTGGTCAATCATCAAAATATTTTTTCTTTTCCCTA
>NW_010106426.1:0-4552 GCF_000699245.1 Pterocles gutturalis | reverse complement strand
CCTACAATTTCAGCACTATAAACCTTGGCAAACCCTCCTGCATTAGAAACGCACAGGGAAACATGAGCTGGTAAGTGGGTCACTATTTGAAATACCATTTTCTGAGGGCACTTATGAGGCATAGAAAACTAGAAATAGGACACAGGCAACAAAATAATCACTGACAGGTAAAAAAACCCCCTGATTTCTCGACTCAGAATTCACTATTAGTGGTATAGAAATTTTGGTTTGCTCTCCTTGACACCATCAATTATATCCTGATACCTAACCTGAAGACAGCCTTTTTTTTTTTTTTCTTTCTTTAGATTTTGTTGCGTTTTATTCATCCTGTGTGAACTGCTGTAGCTATCTTGATAAGAACTGGAACAAGTTTTGCTATTACAGTTTTCCTCAATAATGCAAATTTCTGACCCAAGTCATATAATTCAAAGACAGCACTGCTTCCAAGGACAGTACAGCAGCACAACAGAGATTAAAATCTGGCACATGCGCTCCACTGATTCAAATTACTCAAGTCTTTCTGTTAACTTCATAAGGAATAGACAAAACTGAAAACAAAACACTCAGCTGATGTCCTTAGTAGTCACTCTCACAGGGAACTAAACTCCTGATTAATGAACAACCTCTCTTTACTTTCTTTTCCATGTTGTTTGCAAAGTTACACAGTTGGAGTATCACAGATCTCTGTATTGTACATGATTAGTAGATATGGTACAAGAAAAAATTAAGTCAAGTCAGTTTTCATCTACAATACCAGTCAAATTAGGACAAAGGATGAAAAGGCAGTAAACATATAAATAAGTAAGCTTTTTGGAGTTTCTTAGATAAATGAGATACAGAAAAAAGTATATAAAGGCCATTTAAGTAGACAGCTCAATAACAAAATTGGAATTTTATTTTTGTTCAGTGGACTGGAAAGATTAGTTAGCTGCAGTGCTCAGTACACAGGACACCTCTAATGTTTTACCAGCAGGTGGAAGTGGCGGTTGCTAAGACATTTAGTAAGAAAGGCAGATGCTGATTTCAAATAAATCAAACAGGGTACTGCATTTTATCACTTTCTCCATTCTTATTATAAGAGAGGAGGGATAAGGATAGAACATGAATCTTGGCAGATGGAAATATCTCCACTTTATTTTAGGATAGTTTCAATTCTACAAGTTTTAAAGTTGTTTATGACTTCCGAGGGTATCTGCTTTTTTTCTAAAGCAAATAATCATAGAATCACTGAATGGTTTGGGTTGAAAGGGGACCTTAAGGATCATCCAGTTCCACCCCCCTGCCATGGGCAGGGACACCTCCCACTAGCCCAGGTTGCCCAAAGCCTCATCCAGCCTGGCCTTGAACCCCTCCAGGGATGGGGCATCCACAGCTTCTCTGCGCAACCTGGGCCACTGCCTCACCACCCTCAGAGGAAAAAATTTCACTTCCCTCGACCTTCTGGTCATGCTAATGACAAACTTTATTTACATATTCTGTGAAATACAGCATCAGAGCTAAAAAACTGCAGTCCTGTATCACTCCATGCAAATTTCAGTAGTCAATCTCAGTGATACAAGATTGGCTCCCAAATTAGCAAGTTTTCTGCAATACGAATAACTTTTGGAATGTACTTCAAAGCCTTCAGTTCACGTTAGTTAATAGGTGAGACAATACTTTAGTAGTTTGAGTGCTGGACATCTGTCGGATATGTATTTTTTATTTAATTAGAGTCATAATTCACACTGAGATGGGTTTAATTGCATGTGGATAGGGTGCACAGAAAGTACCACTATCCCCTCTGGATCAGTAGGTTCCAAAAAAAATAGCAGCTCTCATAAAAAGTTAATTTTTTTTCCTCAATCTAGACCCCTCATTCTGTAATCAGTGAATGCAGTATGGGAGGGAGAAGCAGGATGATGGTAACAGGAAAACACAGTTGTGCAGAATTGCAGTAGCCACAGTTTTCAGGTTTGAGGTTGTGGGGAACTTGTTGTAAATACTCAATGATTTTCATGTGTGCAGATTTTAAGCTTGTTCACTTACAGAAAACTTTATGAAAACATATATTTCCGCTTTTGGGATTTACTGTGATTTCTTCTGGAACTTTGTACACTAGAATCAATCAAAGAATAGGGCAGACTTTTTTTCGGTCGATAAGGACTTACCGAGGCCCAACTTTCTTTCTCTGGGTCTTAGAAGCTGCAGGATATATTAAAATATACAAATGTTACTTAAAATACAATTTTTAGTTAATTTTAGTGACACCTTAAAAATTGCTATTTTTAAGGTATAAAAATAATTGAAAATGTACTTTTCATTCTTAGAAATTTAGATAAAATAAAAACCCCCAAATTTATCTGTCAAAATACAGGAGAAACAAACCATTATATTAAACAGGTATTTGATCAGGTCATATTTAAACAAAAAACCCTTTTAAACTTTACTTAGTAGTTCTGCAGTAAAACACAAAATTAAAAGCACCATCTTAGTAACTGAAGGATTTCTTCTAATTCTACTATCTGAAACAGTTATAAATCTGAACAGTCTCCACAGCACCATTACTGTTAAGGAATGACAGACACTAAAAGCAAATATTGTAGCAAGTTTCCCAAAGTAATTTAGCACACTTTTAGTATTGAATATAAATTCAAGATTTTCATGTGCATATAGATATAATCCATGAATAATGACCATATAACAATATCACTGATCTTGCAGAATATGAGTGACCAAGCCTTAAACCTGTGCCAACTATCCTCAGCTCCTGCAGGGTCATATGAGGCACAGGGGAGAAGGGGGCACCGCCACTAACAAAAGAGGAATCTAACTTTTAGGTCATCATAACAGTAATTTAACTTTCAACTTTTCCTAAAGCACCTTTGATATAATTCAGCATTTGGGAAGGAGAGAGTAGACATTTAAGCAGTCATCTAATAAGCAGTCATCTAAATATATTTCAAAAACAAATTTTAAATCTCACTTTTAAATATTGGCTAATTTTGATGCATTATCTGAGAGGTCATAAGTAATGTAATTCAGAGGGGGGCATGGATATGAAAGAGTTAGTAATCATTAGTGCTTCTGCTGATTTGTTATTTTGGTTTCCGTTTGTTGTTTTTTTTTTTTTCCTTTAATAAATAGTTAAATTTGAACATTTACCAAAAAAAAAAAACCAAACCACCAAACCCAAAACAACAGAACACTGATTCCTCATCTACTTCCTTGAACACATTGGCCTCTCATTAGGTCAACAACGTACCCTGGTCAGTAAGCATAATGTACTACGTGGGAAGCTCCATCAAGTTATTTGGATGACGATTCCTGAGCACAAGTCAGAACAGAGATTTTGCTCAGGAAACAAAGAAAAGAATTTCATGTTAAAAAAAAAAATAATCAGGAAACAAAGAAAAGTGACCTAATGAGAAATCACAGCTGATCTACACTTCTGCAGTAATATCAGTGTGAGCTGAGAGCAGTACCTCCCTGTAATTCCACTCCAGTGTGCTTGGCTCAACACAGCTGCAAAAGTTGGTCTACAGATTCAACTTCAAAATGAAACCCTTAGCAGTGAGGAAAAGTTGGCTAATTATTTTAAAATTCTCTATTACTAGTATTAAAAAATAAAAAAAATAGGGAAAAAAGACTCTAAAACATCCTATATACAGTGCTCTTAAAGCAATCTCTACAAATGGTCCTTAACTCACCAATACTTGTAAAAACCTTCCATTTACACAGTAACAGATTAGGAAAGTGTCTGACACTGCTCCACAGCACAAAACTGTCAAACCGAACATCGGGATTTTACACTGTTCTGTGATAAAACTTTTATTGCCCCACCACAAAAAAGTGGCTTTAATGGCTCATAAAGACTAAATAAATGACAGACTCTTGTATATAATTAACGGTTGGTTATACGGTAATATATTAAATAGGAAAAAAAGTCCTGTTCTTGAGGCATGCAACTAGATAGATTAAAAATAAATCACAAGACCAGACTAGCTTTCATCTTTCCCATTTCCCTATTTCTGCAGTCACTTAAAATGAAATTAAAGCTTATCCAAACCTCATCTTTCCCTCCGGCATGCACAAAGCATGCTAACAACCACTATTCATTACTCACTAGCACACAGCAACGCACAAAGTACTGAAAACATCTTGCAAATATTAATTTATGATTCTGCATTTCAGTTCATAGTGCTGCTGAACAGCTGCAGGACTATCGTAACTTTACACTTGTCTGGAGTGGTCTGCAAAGCCTTGTTCAGGGATGTACAGAAAGTTCAGAATCCAGGGACTCTGTTCCAGTTCTCTATGGATTTCAAGTACTTCGTAATAAAACAGAAAAAAAAACAAAACAAAACAAAAAAACAACCCAACAAACCAGAACATACAACTCACTATTTTATCTGATCCATAGATCTTTTCCAATTGTTCAGCAATTTCCTGTGTCCCATCCGGGCTTCCATCATCTATGATGATAATTTCAAAATTGTTTCCACTGAAATCAGAATGATTTTTGTATGAACAAACGGAAACCCCAATTCCGCTACCCGTGTCATTCTGAAAGGCC
>NW_010106425.1:0-30038 GCF_000699245.1 Pterocles gutturalis | reverse complement strand
GCAACCTGGGCTAGTGGAGGGTGTCCCTGCCCATGGCAGGGGGGGGGGACTGGATGATCTCTAAGGCCCTTTCCAACCCAAACCATTCTGGGATTCTGTGATTTAACCCTTGTCATGAATTTATCAAGCTGTGTTTTAAGACTGTGTTGTTTACCTTGACTACTTTTATTGGAAAACAGTCTCACACCCCCTGAGCCCTTGCTTTGCTGTGGTGGCTGTGCCACATCCTTTTAGCTTCCTCTAGCAAAACAGACTTTCCATGTCCTCCATCACCCCTTGATCAGCACCAGTTACATTCTGGGTTCATCTTTCATAACATCTGTAGCTGGACCTGCACGCGGTGCTGTAGGAGAGAGCTCACTTGTACCTTGGTTTAATATTTCCCTTTCCCTGCTGACATGGCTTGGCTTGGCTTTCCTATCACCTGTCAGTCTGGTTGATATACGTGACAGAGTTTGACTCTGTAGCTGTAGTTGCGATGTGTTTGTCTCTTTTTCCTCTTGGTGCAATGTGTAAACTTTCATGTAGTTCCTTAAACTGCTTTTCTTTCAAAGTTGACTTTCCTGAGATGTTGAAACAACACTGTGATAGCCACCCAGGTATTGCTTAGTTAAAAACTCTGTACAAACTCCTGTATTTTTCCTTCAGTGCCTTTCTTTACACTCTTGCATTAGTATTATTAAATAGTGAGCTGCCCGAAAGCTCGAGCAAGGAATAAGGGATAGATAGATGGGTGTAAACCGAATGTGTTCTTTTGGGTAATACTAAAGTCAGAAGAGAAAGTTGGGACAAGGTGCCTCAGCACAGGAGGAAAGAGTACATAACAGAGTGAAGAGAAGGAGTTTTCAAATGGCCATGAGTAGAATCTCAGGGTTTGAGAACCTGAAGAGGATCCAGAGTGGAAAGAGAAAAGCCAGAGAAAAGGGCACGTAGAGTAACTTGGCATAACTTCATAACTGCGAAGCCTTGTCAATTGGATTGAAATAGTTTAGGATTTTCTGAGCATCATACAGATGAAATTCAAATTCCCTGAGAGAAAAAATCTGGCATGTACAGAGCTACAGGGAAAAGAGAAGATGGGGTTAATGTGAGGAGGAAGAGGTGACTTAAGGAGAATGGAATGAGATGAAAGAGGTTGGGCAATAGAAGAAAAAAGAGTGTAAGGAAATTGGGGAGACAACAGTGATAAATGGAGCCGAGCTAGAGACAGGAAAAGGGGACATAGAAAAGGCAAGACAATGAAGAGACAGATGCTATCCACACTGTAGCAAAATGAGAGCCTAAAATAATCCCTAAAAATCTCTTGCATAAGAATATCCGCACAACGAGTTAAAAAATTCTCTCCCCTTTGACTGACCCCATGTTTGTTTGTGTTTTCCTGGTGAAGCAGGCTTTTGCAGGACAAAAAAAATGAGTTAGGACAGACTCAGACCACAAGTACTCTCTTTCATTTTCATTGAATAATTTATAACCAGAGATTAATTTTGTCCAGAAGAGTATGTTTTTTTCTGTAACTTGCCATCATTGCTGTGCAAAGCACAGATACCATGGGAGGTAAACTGGACTCGTCTAACAAGTCCCAGAATCATGAATTTTAAAATAGAACCCTGCTGCTTTATGAAAGAAAGAAAAAAAAAAAAGATAAGACAGTATACTGAAATATAGTTAAATTGTGCTTTCCAGGCAATTTCCTGCTCCTTCTGAAATTAAGCACAGAGGTACTACCAACCATAGTGATGAGAGCCGTCTCTTTGGTAAAAAAATTGCTTTAGAATTACATGTTTTTCAAGGTAATTTTCCTCAATAAAATGTCACTGTCACTGAACAGCTGTAGGCTGAAAACCTCTTTCACAAAAACATTTTAACATCCTTCTCTGTTAATGCCTGAGATGTACTTAACAGAGCTACATCTATCATGTTGATTAGGCTTGGATGGTCAGAACAGAGAGGAATAATTGGCAGGTGTCTCTGATCCATTGAATATCTCATCTAGAGTGGAGGGAAGAGTGTGTGAGCAGCTGGGTGTTTTTTTCAGAACTTCTTGGTCTTCTGTCCAAAACAGAACAGTAAGGACTGCCTCCAATCAACTCTGAAGTTTTAGTCTTGTTCCCATAGGGATCAATGTCTTTAACTGATCCTCTTGTGCAATCTTTTAAAAATAATTTTAATCAACTGATGTCATATGACTAGTTTTTTTCCCCCCATTTATTTAATAGAAATTACAGTGCCACAGTAATGAGAAAGCTTGTCTCTTTTCTCATTTTCTTGAGAGAAGGCTTACTCTGTGGGAGAGGCCATAGCCAACCCTTTTGCAATAAATGCTAGATGCATGGACTCTCTGGCTTTAAAATATCTGGGATTCTTGGGAGAGCTTGCAATGAGCATATGTCTTATGTGTCATAATGCTGTCCAGTACTCTGAGTCACCAGTTGTTAATTTAAAATTGCAGTTATAGCTGAGTCTGTTTTTCTTAACTTTGCTGCCCCAGTTGTGTATTTATTAAGTTTGTGTCTCCTGTTCTCCAGTTGAGGATCAGATAAGCTCTCGAGAGCAAAACGGATTATTTTCCATCCAAAACGACCTTTAATAAAAGCAAATGTAAGTCTTTATATAATAACTGTGAGAACATGGCTGTTTCTAGGGTTAAAGGCTCCACCTATTGGTTGACTAAAATTAGAGAAATGTAACATTTTTGCACAGAAAGCTGCTTGCTGAACGTCCAGTGTCTTCCCACATCTTTACGCAACTGCTGGCTTCAGTGTAGAATATTGCGTGATGACCAAAATCAAATGAGCTCAGCGACTTATTTCTGAGGGCTGTGCACATGCAGCACCCAAAATGATGCACGGCTGAGACACTGTGAAAGGAAGCCCTTCTCTAGGGCAAGAACGGTTTGGATTTTGCAAGTGAAGAGAGGGGAGAAGATGTCCAAGTGGGGCTTTGGGAGGGCGAGGGAAAGGACAGATTGGAGACACCAGGAGGCTGTGGGGGCATCGTGGGCACGGCTGGGAGTTCTCTCTGCGCCTTTTGTTGCCCGTCCTTTCTAAGTTACTTCACTCTAAGAGTTGGTGCCGCTTCCCTTGTTTGCTCTGACAGCATCTCTGTTCCAATAATTGGCCACGCTGGTGAACGCTCGCTGTGATGCAGTCCTACTGCTCTTGCCCATTCATCAGTCATCAGTGACTTGAATGCACACCCGTGTAGCACAGAGCACTGAAAAACTGCTCGTTGAAGCCAGCAAAGTGCTTGGACAAGAGAAAGCTGTGTATACAGTTTATGTATACATACTTATGTGTGTTGGTATCCCACTTGGAGTTATGCTCATGTCTCTGCATTGGAGGCAGAAGGACTTCCCCTGAACTTCATCATCCTGACAGCTGCGGCCCCACTGGCACCAGCTTGTCTCGTGCTCCGTCCCGCTCCACGCACGCTCATTCCTGCCAGAACACAGCTAGACCACTGTGGAATAAAATACCTGGGCAGGTTTGTTCCTCTTGGAGAGGGGGTACCCAGGCTGGATGAGGCTTTGGGCAACCTGGGCTGGTGGGAGGTGTCCCTGCCCATGGCAGGGGGCTTGGAACTGGATGATCTTTAAGGTCCTTTCCAACCCAAACCATTCTGGGATTCTATGATACTTACATCAGCAGCTTCCAGTGCCTCCCTGATGTTCAGATCAGAGCACCTAATTCCAGATGCTTCGGATCCTTATACAGCCAATGAAGCACTTTAAGGAACAATTTACACAATCTGAGTTACATGCCTAATGAAGATACTTTCTAGTTTCCAATGGATTTCAACAAATTGGATGATAGTATAGAAGGACATAAACATGGAGGAAATAAAATAATATAAGGAATGGGGGAAAATTAGTAGAACAACTATACTGATATCAGAGTGCTATGGTTTTTTGTAGTGTTCATAGCATTAGTACCTAGATCTTATATATGCTTATGAATTAAATTTCACAGCATTCCTAAGAAGTATTGTTTCCTTGATGGAATGGAAATTGGAGTATAGTGAGGTTGATTTTATGTGTGAAACATGAGAAAGAGGTCCATGAGCAGAGCATGGACCTCTTGAGTCTTGGTCCAGACTGGTTAACATAAGATTACAGGGCAGATGATAACACAAGAAAGAGGAAAAGAAATGCTTTTTCTGTTACCACCCTTTCATTAGTCGTTTTTTTTTCTTCTTAAAGAGGTGCTACCTGATCACAAAATAAGCTGTGTTTACAAAAGGAACATGGCAACTCCCTACATGACTCCAGCGATATAAAAACACCTCCATGTGTGGGAAATATGCTGCAATGTTAGTGATTTCTTGTACTGCTATAGGAGCTCATGACTGGCCATTCACCTGAGGTGTGGAAAGCTGCAGATCATTTCCTTACCATGAATAAACCAGAACAGTGATTTGGGTTTTCATGTCTGATTTGGAGTACCTGAACCAGGGAGCTCCCCTCTTCTTTTGCAAGCGTTGTGGTGACTAGTGCTGGCCAGAGGAAAGACCTGGAGTTGCTTTGGTAGTTATCTCTGTTGTTATGATGCACACTGCATCCTGGAGCCAGGCACCAGCCCTGAGCTGCGAATGCAGTCATTCAGGCACTCCTGTTAATGATTCTTCCTGCTCAGGCATCCAAAAAGGTGTTTTAATAGATGTACCTTCCTCTCCCTGCTAGTTGGATCAGTCCGTGGTCTCTGCTTGCTGCCAGGCTTTGGGTTGTGAAAAACGTTATTACATGGTTAATGGTGGAGATGCAGTTGGGAGGCACTCTTTGTCAGGGGGTGTAGTGATAGGATGAGGGGTAATGGTTTTAAGCTGAAAGCTGGTAGATTTGGATATCAGGAAGAAATTTTTCACTGTGAGGGGGGTGAGGCAGTGGCCCAGGTTGCCCAGGGAAGCTGTGGATGCCCCATCCCTGGAAATATTCAAGGCCTTTGGATTGGATGAGGCTTTGGGCAAGCTGGGATAGTGGGAGGTGTCGCTGCCCATGGCAGGGGAGGTGAAACGAGGTGATCTCTGAGGTCCCTTCCAACCCAAACCATTCTGGGATGATTGTGTGCAACTGGATACGGCAAACCCCAAAAGGCAGGTTTAGCTATTGTGATGCATTACTGAAGCATCTAGAGCATATCCCGACACACCAAATCGTGCATGTCACTGATGGTGCCTCCTCCCACGGGTGTCTCTGTGCTGACTGGACCATGACACTGGAATTCTGTGTGCTGCAGGAACGGCCCCATGGCTCGGTAATACTGAGCAAAGCACTCTTCCAGTGTGAAAGGACAAGACAGGATCTCCCAGACCCTAATAACTCTGAAAACATCAAGCAGTGTGGAGTTAATGCTTCTCAGGGCCTTGCCATGGGAATTTTCTGGCTGGGGCCCAGATTACAGATAATTAATTATGTCAGTGAAAGGCTCTGGTGGCCTGTTTTCTTCAGAAAAAAGTGACATAATCCATGGAGCTCTCTGGCAATAAAGCAGAACAAAGCTGTGTGGGCAGGAAATAACAGACAGATGTCTTCTAGTGCTCATTGGATCTGTTTCGAAGCTTGCTGTAAGAGGTAATGCATTGCTCAGTGCTGCTTCTCCTCAGCTCTGCAACCTTTAGCGTGGACTTTGTTCAACATAAGATGCCAAATTAATCTCTGATGTAATTCTTCTGGAGCCGCTTCAGAGGGTTTGTGCGGTGGGTGATCTGGTCTGTCCTGTGCCTCTCCTCCAGCATTGATTTCAGAGTGACTTTCTGTGTTATCACTGTAAAGCAACGCACAACAAAGGGAAATATCCTGCATAGCTCCAGAGGCTTCATAGGAGGTCATAAAGTTCTGCAAGGTGTGAAGAAGGCAGGACGATTCTGTTTGATATCCCCAGAGTCATGTGGGGTCACTTGCATTTCCGGATATATTTCACTGAACTTTTGTACAAAACCACCGATGGTGACTTTTGATCACTAAAGTAATCCCTTTACCTCCAAAGAAAATCACATACACAGACCCAAGTTCAGAAATGTTAAAAGAAATTCATGCAAGTGAACTCCACAGTTTCAAGTATTAGGAAATTAAGCTAAGATGAAAGGCAAGAAAAAACTTTGCTGTACGTAGAGTCTTTCTTGAAAGAAAAACTACGCATACATCTCGATAGCCAGCATTTTGCATGGCTAGAATCACTCAGTGGGTGATATAAACAAGGGTACTTCAGATATCTGGGAGAAAAATATTTTTTGAGTTTTCAGCAAAAAGGAGCTTTGTCTGATGCAATATGCAGTAGAGCATCTCACTTCCCCAGTTCGAAGCGTGCTTTGCACACTGAGTATGTCTGACCTGGAAGACAAAGTGGTACCCAGCCCTCGTAGCAGTGTGTAGGGACAGCCTGAGGAGCCAGGCCTTCAGCAAAAGTGGCATTCCCCTAGGCAGGGCTGATTTGTATTAGTTTCTCTACTCATATTCATAGTACCATGACATAAAATGAAGAGAGTGCACTTTCCTTGTAATGATTTGAATTTCTTCCTAAGGTGAGAAAAGAAGGCAAGTTATGGGGTTAAACATGGGTTAGTGGATTAGTTTGCAGAAAGTTTTGCAGATACAGTTTTTCAAGTACACCTGCCTGAAGATGCTTTCTTCGTTAAAGCAACCTGAACGAACATGCAGGATGCACTCTCAGAGGTCTCTAACAGGAATTTTCAGAGACAAGACTGCTCCTGCCCTGGCAGCGGCACAGCATGAGCTTGTCCTGGATAGAGCCGAAAGCAGCGGCAGAACTTCCTCCCATCTCCCTCAGAAGGATGCCTGGAGCGTGGTGTTTGGTAGGTCTGGGTGAAAGGTTTGTAAAGTCTACTGGAACTGACGAAATCAGCCACTGGTAAGATCACAACATTACATGGAGAACCTGTGACCTTATCCAGTTTCTGATGCAGTACAGAGCAGCTGCTGCTCTATAAATAACCTGAACTGGGTGAAATGCAAGTAACACCACCACAAGCAGAAGTAAAGGTTCCTCCCCGTGGATTGATAGTTATTTCTTGCCATTAATCGCTGGCAAGAAAAGTATTAAACCTCTTGGTGCTTTAATTTGTGTGGGCATAACAAAGTGTCACGATAACTAGAAAAGAATAGTCAAAAGCTGGAAATATCGGATCTTAAAATACTGCGGAGGTCCATTCCCTGTAAATACTACTCCTGCTCCCAAATTTTCAAAACTTCTTTCAGTTACTTGAGAGGATTGTCATCATGTTATTGAAGTATTTAGATGGCTCTGAAATAGTTAGATGTATTTTAGATGGCTCCAAACATGGAGCTATGAAGGAAATAGTTACTGGTAACTGATTTAGAGAGGGGTATTTTGTGAATTTGCAGGAAGGCTACTTACAAACAAAATTCAGGAGAAGAGTTTAGGAGATGTACTGGCAAAAGATCTTGAACTGGATTTTTACTCTCATCTGACAGTGATTACTTTGACTCCATTCAGCCCATCTTGAATACGACTGAATTTTTTTTCCCAATTTACTAGATGCCTTACATGAAATGAGTTTGATCAGCTCAGTCTCATTTCCCAGGTGACAAATGGGCTGTGGCAAAAAATCCCCGTTCAGTGGGTGCTGAGTTTTGTTAGCTGTCTCATGGGAGAGGCCAAAGACTGTGGGAATGGGGAGAGAGGGCTGTAGGAAATTGGCAGGGCAGGGCACGAGGAGGAAGCACGTCCCAACACCAGGCTTGTGTAACAGTCTGTCCATTGACCAGGAATTTGGTTGCTAGGCTGCCAGTCCCTTTTTACAAGCAGCAGAGTCATGCTATTGTTTCCTAAATGGTTTCAATTTTATGCAAGGACCTCTTTACATCCTTTCTATATCATTTAAATATTTTACTAGGCACGTAGTAAAGCGAGGGTTGGAACTGAGACCCCTGCTCTGCTCAAGCAGGCAAGCGAAAGAAAGCCCTTCTCTTTTTTTCTGCCCAAAGGGAGTATTTCAGGGTAACCTTGCAGAGCGGCCTCACGTCAGCCTTCCAGCTGGGGGGCGAGCATTTACTCCTGAGGGCAGGGGAGCCTTGTCTTCAGAAATTTGCATTTCCCAGGTAGAAGCACAGACACCACATCTTAAGTGAGTGCGCTAATCACTGGGCAGTAGAGAGGAAGGAAAGGAGGGCAGGCAAAGCTGTGCAGGACAGCAGTGGTCGATGCACTTCAGCCCCTCCATGGACATACTCAGCATCTGAGCTCATCAGCCTTTAGAATGTGGCACCTCCAGGAAGGATAAACCAAGATTAGACACAGTCCTTTTGAAGGAGTTAACGGAGCACTGTGTCCAGTTCTGGTCCTCACAATTCAAGAAAGACATGGACAAGCTGGAGATGGCCCAAAGGAGGACTGTGAAGATGACCAAAGGGCTGGAGAACCTGCCCTATGAGGAAATACTGAAGGAATTAGGTCTTTTCTCCCTGGAGAAGAGAAGGCTCGAGAGGGACCTCATCACAGTATTCCAGTACCAAAAGGGCAGCTACAAAGAAGATGGAGGCTCTCTCTTCACGAGGAGCCACACAGCAAAGACAGGGGGCAATGGGTACAAGCTGCACTGGGAGAGGTTTCATCTCGACATAAGAAAGAAATTTTTTACAGTGAGAACAATCAAGCACTGGAACAACCTCCTCATGGATGTGGTAGAGTCCTCATCACTGGAAGTTTTCAAGATGTGGTTGGATATAGTGGTAGATGATCTCATCTAGGCTTTGTTTCCCAGGAAAGATTGGACCAGAGGATCTTTTAAGGTCTTTTCCAACCTGGGCTGTGCTATGGTTCTATGATTTGGATGGACAGGGAGTCCCTAGGCAAGATTTGCTCCTGGAGAAAATGAGTGTGGAAAAATACCTCTCAACATATCTGACCTTCTGTGTTTCTCACCTTGAGAGTACTTCTGAGACGTAAAAGTGTCCTCTTCATTAATCTGTCTTCATTGCTCCTACTGTTTAGAGAATCAGGTGCTTGGGGGCACTTTATTAACAGAAAAGTCTGTTTCTTTTGAAGAACCCACAATCTGAACAGCATAGATAGAAAGTTATCTTGGAGCTTTCTGTAGGACAATTGATGGAGTGAAAAAACCAATAAAAGTAAATGTATGTATCTTCTAAATTCTGTATCTTGTCTTCAAAGAGCTTCTGACTAATTGCAGTCTTCTGGACTTGCACAACTAAGTTTCACTGTGTTACAAGCTGTTGCAATATGTGGTCTTCTCATGCCTGAGTATTCTCTCTCATCAGACTGTCAACAAAACAAAACAAACAAGGACTTGAGAGATGGCTCTCCTGTGTCAAACACCATGTTTCTTCTACCAAAACAGCTAACAACTTTCTGGGATGCATGAAATTTCAAATTTGACTTGAATTTGAAATCTCTTCCTTGTGTTGTCTCCTGGCTTGTGATTTACACTAAACAGCATTGTGCTTTGGGACAAGGTACCATCTACCATAGATGTCCATCAGTAGAAACATCTTGCCAGTATGGTTCCCTCTTCTTAGCAAAGACCCCTCTCTTTGACCCTCTCATACCTCTTTCCAGGTACATGTGTTGAAATAGCACGTGCTCCTCCACAGGATTATTCTGACTTATTATCTGGAAATGGTCTGTATCCTGCAGTTCAATACAGCCAGAGGTGTTCACTATACATCGGAAGAAAACATCTCCATCAGAGCTCTCTTCTCGTTGTTTCAGTGGAAAATTAGTCATCTGGAGGAAACACGAAATCATGAGTTACACAGGGCTGCTGTTTCAGCTCCCTCCCTCTGCGTTTATCCTAAGGATTTTCAGGGAGGCTAACTGGAGTTGGCAAACCCCAAGGCTGGTTAGGATGTCACCCAGACCCCTACCACTCAGACCTAGTCTAGCTGTACTTGAAAATCTTCCTATGCGGGGGCTTGTTGCTGACCAAATAAAAGCAAATTTCTCTCCAGTTTATTATTAGCACAAGGCCCCTTTTTTAGTCCAACGCTTCCTAGCAACCTGAGTGTCTGTTTGTTAGTTTGCTTTTCACAAACTTATCACAGTCCATGGAAACAGAGTACTTGGTGAATTAGCCGATACCCTTGCAAAGATAACAGCAGCAGCAGTGGCCAAGCCCAGAAAAGGCAGCAGGCACCTTGCCAGGCTAATGAGATCCAGATCCCAATTGCCTGTAGAGCCTGGGGTGCCCAAGGAGGAAGATGGGAGTGGGGAGTGCCTGTGCCCTTGGGACGGTGCCACGCAGCCCTCTCCTGGGCTGGGTACCCTCCCCTGGGGCTGCAGCGAGTGGTTCTCTGGGCTGACAGCCCTGCCCTGCCCACTGGAGCCAAGTATGTCACCGCTTCCTTTTAAAGACAAAACAATTCATAAGGCTTTCCTCCAAAGCTCTGAAATGAGCTTGAGCAGCTCCTCCTTTCCTGCTTGGGGTGCCCTTTAGCATCACCCGCTCCCCCAGCTCCGCTCCCTCTGTCTCCTGGGAGACCCAAACCCGCAGCTTCCAGAAACCTTTCTTAGCTGGCAAGTTATCAGCTGTTTCAGGGACTCTCACGTCTCAAAATGGTGATATTTATAAATACCCCCACACTCCTGTGCTATTTTACTAGACTTTTTCAGGACTTTTTCTTGAGTGTAGAAGCATTGGCCTCACAGTAGTGAAGACACTAAGATAGCTGTTATTTCTACAGGGATATAAAAAATTATATATTCTTGAACCTGTCTAAAACTTTCCTAAAATAACATTTTTTCCTGTACTGAGCATGGCGTATTCCCAGGATGTGATGTAGTGAGGTGTCCAGGCTCTCTTGGCACTCTTTGTGACTAACCCACGTAATTAATTTGTCGTTTTGACATCCACGAGTGACGCACCTTTCCCACGCTCATGCCGAAAAACCATTAATACCATTCCAGTCTGTATTTGTATTTTGCAGACATGCACAAAGCTTTTACTTAAGGTTAAAAACATTGTACAGAGTAAGCCCTTACAGCTAGCTGTTTATAAGAGGGCTGGTTGTCACTTGGGTGGCATCATCTTTGCCTCAAGCTCATTTTTCAGTTTATTTTCATGTTACTCTATTTATTAAAAAAAAAAAAAATTAAAAGGTCTTTGCCATTTTCTGAGATTATTTCCTTGCTCACTTTGAAAGCAGGTGGTTTTGTAGAGCTGCGATGCCTCTGTGGTACGGGGTGAAGATTTCAGAATTGCTACAGAGGTACTACGGAGTGCCATTATAAACACTGTGTGTGTAAAGCATGAAGTGTTGGTCAGTTCATAAATCCTAAACAGTCACTGCTAACATAGTGGAGGGATTTGTATGAGATTTTTCCTAAAATATCTGAACCTTTCCTTAGCCCTTAATTTGCTTCCCATGGGTTTGCTTCACATGGTCTGAGTGTCAGAAGGGCAGGCAAGAGAAGAATTGGTGCCTGCACCCTTCTGCCCTTTGAGCTTGTGGGAGAGATGGGAAAACCTGGGAGCTCCCTCGTGCCCATCGAAAACTTGTACCTTTTACCTTCCCCCTGGATCACGGCCTTACAAACCTGCCTTGAAGGGCAAACACGTCCCCCGCCCCCATTTTACAGATGGCTGAGCAGATGTTGGCGAGTATGATTAGAATCAGAGCTTGGGATTACGTGTTTGTCTGCAGCCCAGCCCTCAAGTGCCCCTTAGAGCCAGGTGCCTTGCGGAGCTGTCTCATTGTGCCCAGGCGCCTGCTCATGCTGCCCGAGACTGGGGGCAGGAGCTGGGACCCGTGCTCCCCTTGGCCACAGTTAGTCCCACAGTCAGGTAGGGAATGATGAGGAAATACTTGATTTGAGGCTCTCTGGGAAATACAAATTCAGCCCGCTTGTGCTGTGTGCTATACTCATCTCTTCACCCCACCAGGGAACAGGACAGGCGGTGAATGAGATGAAGGTATGAAGAGTGATGATGTTCCCTGCTGATAGCTGCAACCCAGATAAAAATTCACAGCATTCAAACGTAATGACAGGCAGGAATAGAATCATTAATGCCTACAAGAACTGCATTTGGATTGTGTATATCACGTTTACTCTGCTATCTACCAAAGTTTTTATACTTGCATTGGCAGCCCGGCATTCTTCTAATTTATTTAATTTTTGTGTATGCAGCCCGTACACATGAAATGCCCATATTTTCCCTGTTTTCCCTGTTGGTTAATAGGTTGGCTTACTGGTACTGGTTTGCAATGTTACAGGCAAGGGAGGATGTGATCCACATGCTGAAGACAGAGAAAACCAAACCTGAAGTTTTAGAAGCTCATTATGGGTCTGCAGCTCCACAAAACGTTCTCCGAGTGCTGCACAGGGATGCCATCCTTGCCCAAGAGAAGTCTCTAGGGGAAGACGTCTATGAGAAACCAATTTCAGAGGTAATAATTTCTCGATTTACATCATCGCATCTGTGCAGGGGGATCATAATTAGAAGTAAGACTCTGCACACTTTGCATGTGTGCAAAGCATGCAAGAGGATAGTGCAGTGCTTGTACAAATGGCAGGAAATTGAAGAAAAATGGAATGTTCTTGTTCACCCAGCCACAGAATAAATTGGAAGCAAAATCAATGGGTTTGAACATGAACAATAAAGAGCTTGTATGCTTCTTAAGGCTAGTGCTTTTAAGCAAGAACAAAATGTTTGGGTGTCACATGTCTGTTCTTTAAACTCCTTTCAGTTCCAGGCTCCAGCCTCTGCTGCTCACAGCGCTGGTAAGCACTCTCTGATTTTCTTGGCATCCTAGAGCGCTATCATGTGGGTAGTTAGGAAAAGAAGACCTTCAGAGATTGACTTTGACCATATTGATGGAATCATAAATCCATAATCTTTTTACGTCACTTAAGCTCCAGGACTGCAAAGTCAGTTCAGCCCCAAAAGGACACCCCTAGGACTTGATCTCTTGCTTCAAAACCTGAGCATTGAACGAATGTAGAATAGACCTGGGAATATCTGAGGCCAGCGTGAATGCCCAAATAAGCAGCGACTGCTTATGTTTATAGCTTCATAACAGTCCAGGGCATGGAGAAAGAGCATGCAACAATGTGCAGTATAATGTACTGCAGTGCCTGCCCAAATATTCATTGTTCCTCCTACTAGAACTGTTAATTTTTCACCAGGAATTGTGCCTACCACAGCATATGTTTATACTGTGTATTTGTGTTGAGGCATCTTCTGGAATTTTTGGGATGATGGTAAATAAGGAAAGCAAACCTTAGCTTTCAGCAGCATGCATGAAATAGTGTCAAACAAGATTAAAAGAGCCTAGTGGGGCTGTTGCCCAAAGAAGGTGGCAATTTGACAGGGAGCTCAGCGTAAAACTTTTGTCATGTGGAGGTCCACAGGAGTTACGTTGGAGCTAAAATAGGAGGGTGAAAATATTTCATAAGTGCAAAAGAAGTTTTACTTTGACTGCCACAGTCAGCTTTGGGAGAGCAGATCACCTTGCTCCTCCTGCTCTATTTCCCCCCGTTTCCTGGGGCACCCCAGTGCAGCTGGGGCTGCGGTAGGTGCGATTCCCGAGGGGCAGGGGCTGGGGGTGGGCAAAGCGGGCTCTGCCATGCCAGGGGCACGCAAGCAGAGAGGCGCCAGGGCTGTGGGCTGCTTCCCTGGGGAGGAGGACGGAGCCTGTCATCTGCTGCCAAGGAACAGCGAAAGGAGCAGTGTGAGTAGCCGTGGTGGCTTCGGTGTGCCTTGGCGACTTCTTAGACATGCCTCCCTGGCCTTAGTGTTTCTTTCAATAATAATTAGCATCTTTAGTTAATTAAAAAAAAAAAAAAAAGAAGACAAAAAAGATAAAGTGTTGCTAATAAAGAAAGAGAGAAATTTCTGTCAAAACACAGGCTGAGGGGAAAACCCGGAGGCTTGTAATGAATTGTATTTGGCAACATAAAACTGAATCTATGCTGAATCAAAATAGTCGAGACTTTTTATCTCAGCAGTCCTACAGGTGTGTTGAAGATGCATATTTGTCACTCTAAAACTAAGCCAAATGCTGTCCTTTGTGTACCTGAGAACTATGGAAAGGTTTACTGCAAGCACGTTGTCCCGAGGAATCATTACATTTACAGGACAGTTACTTTTATTTCGAGTCACTGCTTCATGTAAAGCCCAAGACATAAAACTGTGGGACTCGCATTTACCAAACACAACACTGTTGTATAATAAACCAGATGAAGTAAGCAAGGAGACCTTTAAAGCAGTCTGTTCCCCTTTCCTTCAATCCAGCTGGACAGACTTGAAGAGAAGCAGAGAGAGACGTACCGGCGCATGCTGGAGCAGCTCCTGTTGGCAGAGAAGTGCCATCGCCGCACCGTTTATGAGCTGGAAAATGAGAAACATAAGCATACAGATTACATGAACAAGAGTGACGACTTTACCAACCTCTTGGAACAGGAGCGGGAGAGGTGAGTGCCGGAGATGGTGCATTCGCCGCTGTCCCAGTGCTTGGTGTCTCAGCAGTGCCATGGTCTGGGTCTGTTCTGTGTCTGAATGACACCGAACTCATGTGTAAACCATTTGTAAATGTCAGTGCACTCACGTTATTAGTAAGTGCATTACTGTGCAGGTCTAGAGCTGGAGGAAGACCATTGAATGCTCCTGTAGTGTGTATGTGTATGAAGAAGCGGATTTGTTTGGAATTACCCATGCCTGTGTTGGGTTCACCTCCTGGCAGCTTTTGATCAGATGTTAGTTATGTTTGCTGGGTTTGGGGCTGGTGTGCCCAGCTGAGAGCTGCACGCTGTGACGGACGGGGCACTGTTTGTCCCTGCAGGAGGACAGGGCAAGGAAACCATCACCCGTTAGGATCCTGGCACACAAGCCATAGGGACTTGGCCATGCCCTTTGCATTCAGGCTCGCAAAGTCACAAACCATCCACATTTTCCATATTTTTGAAGATGGGTGCTTCAGGCAAGATCTGTGTTCCCCTGGAAGAAAATACATTCATGTTTTATAAAACGTGCCCGGCTTGTGATGGACTGTCTGCAGAGTTTATCTCACAGGCTCAGATGCTCCAGGTTTTTTTTTTTTCTCCAAGTGTTTGTCCTCCTCGTGGGAGTAATTTGTTCTCTGAGATTCTAAGAAAAGAAAGAGCACCTACTTTAGGTGAGGAACGAGCACCGGGTAACAGCCTCAGTTTTCCAGTATGAAATTTTCATGCTCATACCAAATGGCTTGAAACCAATCCGCACAGTTTTTTTTAAAAAACAGTCTCTGAGAAAAAAAATACTTAAGGCAAGTTCAAAGGAGAAATGCTTTTGAGGAAACCACAGTCTGGTGGCAGACATTTGCAAAAAGCCAGGAGCTAAATTGTTTTGTGCATTTCCTGAGCTCGGTTCAGCGCCAGCTTTGAGTAGGTGGCACATGAGCTAGTGACCACATTTCCTGCTTTCATAGCTGCTGGCTTGCTGTCTCTCTGTTTTCCTGGGTTGATTGGCAAACTTTAAAGGACAAAAATGCTTCTGCATCTTAGCAGTTTGATTCTCTTAGCTGAAAAAAAAAAAAGGTTATATTTCCGAGTAAGGAGCAATTTCACATCTGATTCTCATAGATGCCGTTTTTTCTCTATGCTAAATATCCGTGTGTGTGGACATGCCGGCAACTCAAATGCCACAAGAGTAAAAGTGGTTTTAAAATACCATTTACATTTGTGTTTTAATTTTATATTTACTTTAATTTGACAATTGTTGACTTCTTATTATTCCAGCTCAACTCATGAAGGCCACTAAATAGCCCAAGATAATGACCTGTTTTGACCTGACTCCTCCAATTAATAGTTTAACAAGCTTTCTGGCTCACATTCCTACTGCGGAGATATCGAGTCCCATCTCTCTGGGCATTCTCTCAAACTCTTCCTGCTCTTTTGTGTCTTTTACGTTTCAGTTTTTCTACAATTTTTGGGAAAAACAGCAATAAGAAAAGGAGAATTTGAACTTCTGTTGAAAGCAGATCTTCAAGAGCAACCACATCTGCTGGCCTTCGTCGCCAGTGCCTCTGTACTGGTGCCTGGGGGGAAGAATTGCGGTGCCAAAGCCCTTTGGATTTATGTTGAGGGACATGAGAAACCTGATGTGTGCTATTTAATCCACTTTGTTTGTCTAAGGCACTAACGAGAAAATTCATTTCCAGTTTAGTAGCAACCAAGGAGAGAGAACATGGCATGTGGCTAAACACGGAAAGCCAAGCATGCGCGTCCCTCCCTCTTCAGGGTCCTCCTCCCAGAGCAATCGCAGAGCAGATTAACAAAACCAGGACGGGCTGGAAACCACTCATTAGTGTATATAGTCTTAAATGAGCTCAAGTCCTCATTGCTGCTTGCTGAGTGCACATGAACTGAGGCTGCACCCACATCTTTGTAGGTGTTGGAAACTGGAAGTGGCATCGTTTGAGAGCTGTGTTCATGGAGAAAGACAGGGTGATGGGATGATTCTCAGGAGAGCCCCACAGTGGCAATCAGCAGGAGATCTTTGTCAAAAAGAAAGAGTTTGTAGTGGAAAGATGAAGTTGCAATAGGTTAAAACATAACAAACCCTCCCATGTTCCCTCACTCTGCATCTCGGGATGGAGGAACGACCTGCCCGAAGGCACTGCTCGGGGTCCTGCCCAGGCATTACTGCTTTATAGGCACCACTATGTATGTAATTTGTTTTACTTTGAGGCCTGAGGGTTATTTTATTAAGAGCTGAACAGACTTGGAGTCTCCATGGGAAAGAAAAGGGACGGGGAGGTGAACTCTGCCCGTCAGGCACTCCGCTCGCTCTCAGCTATGACGTTAACGAGCCAGGGCGAGCCGGAGGAAGAACAGTCGGGTGGGACGGACATCTCACAGCGGTCTGGTACGACGACAGCAGTAATCATTCCTGTCCCACATCTAAGCAATTTAAGTCATTTCTTTCCTCACCATAAGATTTTACCAATCTTCCTGAGCCATTGTTGTCCACACCAGCTTTCAGAGGCCACATATGCTTTTGTCGTCCTGTGAAAGTTTGAACAAGATAAAAAGGGAAATTCTTCAAGAGCAGAAATATGTCTTAGTTTGATGCATTTCTAGCACTCTCTTAATGTATTTACTTTGGAATATATTTTTACATACCCTTTAATGCATTGTCTCTAACCCATCCACAACAACACGGTATGACAGCAAACAGTCCCTACGAGGGCTGGGTATTAGGTGAGCCTTGCACGGGAAGGAAGGAACAGGACAACACAGTTTGTCAAGAAGATTTATGCATGAAAAGTATAGCAAAGAGAAAATTATACCCAGGGATATCCAAACTGCAGACAGTGAGGAGGGGTAAATGGAGGAAGCCGGAGGGCCTGCCCGCTGGTGTTGGCTCTGCCACAGCAAGTGCAGCTGAGCGGTGGGAAGGGGTGGGAAAGGCTGGCACGCTGCAGGAGAAGAGCAGGGACAACTGTTTGCTGGACAGAGATGAAATAAATCTGGTACTTGGAGTGGAAGATGCTTCTACAGGCGTGGTGGCTGAAGTGTTTTGCAGTTTTCCCTGTAGCACCCTATAATCACACCTAAAGATGGGAATGGTTTGAAGGTTAAGGACAGTATCTTTCATTTTTACCATTCAACCAAAATTTCCCTTTACCACGCTTGCCCACCTCAGCCACTGCACCTGTACCACAGGTTGTCCTTGGGCATCTCCTGTCCCTCTGAGCACAAAAGCAGCCGTCTTCCTCCCGAGGAATAAGTAGAGCTTAGAGACCTGTGGTTGCAGATGGGGGGTAAGGAGTTTCTGGTCTGGTGGTGGAGAATGAGGGGTCTGACTGGAGCTGCATGGACGTGGCTTGCAGGGGACACCTGAAGAGCAGGAGACCACGCAGCAAGAGCTGGAACGATAAGGTTGGTCCTCCCAGCACAGGCAACCTCCTGGTCTCCAGCTGCACTTTGGGCAGCGAACTGGTGGTGTGGGCTCGGGCACTGGCTGAGCTGGCTGCAGCTGCAGCAGCTGTTGGCACCTCCCCACCCCAAAAAGCTCTTCTGTAAAGAGGCTTAACACAGCGTGGTGCTTGGTTATTATCTTCTCTGCCTAGTCTCACCCCTCTTGCCTCTTAGGGGACCATAGGAGGAAAAAAAAAAAAAAAAAAGAGAGAAAAATATAAACTCTTAGGATCAAGCATGAACTTTTTTATTTGACCAGCAGGGCTTTTTCCTCTGGTGGAAAGGGGGAGAGCTCTGTGTAACCTCAGCACTGCTTCGACCTCTTGATCGACCCAAGAGATGAGGTTTAAAATCCTGACATTTTTAGAGGTGCTAATCTCTGAACAATTCGTCTTGTACTCTTCTTTTAATCCAGTGGGTTGACAGCACATCTTGCTGCTATTAAAAGCACTGGGGAGCTCCCACTGATTGTAATGGTTCAGAAACCAGCTTGCGGTGAGGACCACCGAGCCGCTCCTGCGGGATGGATGGCAGAAAGAACCCGAAAGCCTTCAAAAATGGGGGGAGGAGGGAGTTTCTGTCATATGCAGGGGACATGGTTTGTCGAACAGAGGGTGTGATGTGGCAGAAAGGCTTTGTTGGAGCTCGTTAAGGGAGATCGGTGCAACTGCCTTGTGAGTAATTGGATAAGTTCCAGCAGCATCCCTGAGCTGGCCGCGACTCTGTTACCCCACCGCACAGCAGGGTAAACACATGCTGAGCACCCAAGGGAAGTGTTGTCTGTACGAAAGCATCGACACTGTGTTCAGTCACGTTTTATTGTAAGGCTTTATGGAAATGATGAGGGTTTTACATCGGCTCTTCCTTTCCTTCTGCAGCTTCAAACGATTCTGTCCCACCCCAGCGCCAGTGCTCCCCGTGCGCTGAAACGTCTCCATTTTCTCCAAAGGCAAAGCCAAGGATTCAGTCTGTGCTTCCCAAGCAGTGCCCTACTGGATCTGGTTTCAGTTAAACCCTCTTTTTGAAGTCCATGGCCATAATTAGATCTGCTTAGAGGAGACAGCAGGGCTGTGACCCCAGATCCTTCCTCCACAAAGTTTTCTTTCAGCCTTCCAGTGACATTGTCTCCTCTCTGCCTCCCCCGTCAGGGCACCCCCAGCAAGGAATGCACTGGCGAGTCCCTGGGCGCTCTGTGATAACACATTCCTCTGGGCTGCGGTCATCCTGGCACCAGGATGCTCTTGGCTGCTCCACTGGTGATGTAATTCTGGGCCCGCATCACCTGCAAAGGAAATTGATATGTGAGCAGTAAAGCACACAGCCGTCCTGAAACAAAAATGGGAGTGCTGATGTTACCAAGTTTTTGAAATCTTTTTTTTTCCCCCTTTTCTCCCTTTTCCCATGAGACGGCAGCACCAAGCCTTTCCGTGGGAAGCGTTTGCGGTTTTGTTTCCCTTTATTTCATGGACCCAAGCAAGTGTAAAGGCTGGAATGTGGCACAGCATGGAGATTCTGTGTACGGTACCTCTCCAGATTGCATTTTTTTCTTGATTTTTGTGGAGATTGTAAAATAAAGAAGCTGGCAGGAGGAGAGCGGGGCAGAGTATCCCTCAGTCAGTTACTTATTGAGAGAACAATCAAGCCAAAAGTATGAAGTGTTCAGGGATAATAAATCTCGGTGATTTACCAGCTTAAGGCCAAATTCTGCAGTGAGAATGGCTCCATCCCGAGATGTTGTGGTGCAGTGTATGGTGCAAACATACAGCAGACGTTGGCCTGTAATTGTGTCATCTCTTGGTGACTCCTTTAAAGTCTGGCAATTGAGTTTCTTTACAGAAAGATTTTTGCTATTTTTTTTTTTTTTTGCTCCAAGAATTCTTAGCCATATTTGTACTCTGGCTTTTTTCTCATATGGTGATTGTTTCTGAGTCCTGGTTTCCAAACTGTGACCCAAAAAAAGGAAAAGCCGGCCTGATGGGGCTGTGGGAACTCACCATTGCCCGCAGGAGTTACTCATCCTACCGCACATTACTGGCTGTAGGAGAGCTCTGAGTCACTCCCTGTCTACTTCTCAGTGACCGCATCTCTAAACTTTTAATCTTATAATGTGGAAGACAAGAGCAGCAGCGCAGTTTTCAGTCTTTTCTGCTAGGCTGACATGCTCTCTGCATGGTTTGGAAACTCTGGGTTTTTTTCTGTCAATGTAATCTATTCGCAGAATCACGGATCACAGATTCTGCGGTAATCTATTGAAAGAAATAAATGAAAAGCCTGGCAATGACAAACACCACTTCTGCACAGCTCAGCCATCCATTTTGCAGGTCCTGTGTCACAGCTCTAGCTGATGAGCGACTCTCAAAGTTTATGTTTTAACTAATGAATCTGGTCCCAAGTTCTAACAAAATGGCTCCAAACGTGATTTAAAAATGGGAGAACAAGCAGCCACATCGGGCTGTGGAGAAACAATATGAAGGTGCTGCAAGTCTTACACAATGTGAGGCTTGCCATGAGCTGGGACTAGTCCAAATCCATCTCTTCACACTTGGATAGTCCTCAAAACTGTCCAGCCTTTCAGCCGCTTCTGGGATGATGTCAAATGGCATCATGTGTTGTTTCAGCTATTCTTCCAAAATTATTTCTAAGTAGGCATCAGCTTCACAGCCCTTGAGAGAGAATTATTATACAAAACTCTATGTAGTTCATTATTCCCAGCAAGTTTGCTTGCTACAATAATCAATTCAAACGCTCCCAGGGTCAGATGGGGGGAACAAATTACTTCATTCAAAATCTGCTCACGAACCCAAACTCTGTCCGGGGTGCAGTAGGTAACAATTTTAACATTTAAGGGGCCTTTGGCATGTTTCAGAGTTATTATAGTACTGAAATAAATGCCAATTCACAGCTCTGCTGAGGCCATCTTTTTAAGTTGTCATTTTTATAGGCAAAGAAAACAAGATCAGAATCAGGGTCATGTTGGGAAAATTGCTTCCTCCTTCAGAAAGATTAGAAACAGGTTTCAGTGGAAGTGCCAGGTTTCACTGAATTTCTAAAAAGCTTTAGATAGATACCACTTATTTACAAGTATAAATAGATGCTAATAGGCTTGAACATGTTCCATATTTGCTTTATGTTTAAATGGATGTGTACCTGTGCAGAGATGTCCAGACTGATCAGCGCAGTATGCGACTTACTCTGCGACTGTTTTGATTAATGCCCCACAAATACTCAAGACCTGTTCTACATGTTCGGGTAACTGCCACTAAGCTGTGTGAAGAACCTCAAGATGTCATCTGGGATGGGGGTTTATTCTGACTCAGCAAGCCTACATAGAAGCTTTCCCAATCCTGAACAGATGTTGTGCTTTTTCCATCTTCCTTCCCAGACAGGGTGCTAAGTAAGCTGTGCATCCCTCCTCATCCCGGCAGTACCTCCACCACCAGTGGAGAACACCAGCAATGACTTTTATGTCTGCATCATTTCAGTTTTCATTTCTTTTAAAGTCTTATATGTCGCAGAAGAAAAAACCCAGGGGGTGCAAAAACCCGAACCAAACATTCTTGTGAAATTTGCCAAAATTGTGCAAATGTGAGAGGGAAGAAATTCTGAATGCCAAATGCGTAATTCAGTGCATCCCTGCAAAATGGCTGTGATCCGAATACCGTGCTGCCTTAGTTAGTGTTTAGACTAATTTTTAAAAAACAATTTAAAAATGCCATTTTGGGTGTAAGAGAATTGTTATAAACATCATCAAAGACTGGTGGCTCAATTCACAAGACCAGCTAGTCAAAAACCCATACCAAACAACCTTGTGATCCTGCTGCTCTCTGGGCCTGGGGGAGACTGTCAGTCCTCCCAGCACCCTGCTGGGACCCGAGGAGACCTTCTTGGTCACGCCGTTGGGTCTCCTGAGGTGGCTGTTCCCACTCTTCCCAGTTAAAATTGTTCCCTTTTTACAAGTAACTTTTATACTTTTTGAGTTCTTTTCACCAAAGAGGTGAAAATCTTCTCGTAGGTCAGTGCCAGGACATGCAAATTCCCCCAGACAGAGGAATTCACTGAGCCTGGTCCCTCCATCTCCCAAACAGTGAGGATTGATTCTTCATTGGTCGGCTTGGTGAATGGTGCCAAGATAGGTCCTCTCTATAGATCTGCTGCTTTTCTTAAAACAACAAAGATGGAAATGAAATTACTTACTCCAGATGAACAAATGTTTCACTGAAATCCTCATGAAACTTTTTTTCCGCTTCAATGAGAGAGAGAAATAAAGTGGGGTATTTTTCTTTGACAATTACTTATTGCAATTTTGGTTCAGCTCTGGAACTGAAAAATCAATTACTCACACAGCTCTGCTTTCCAGTTGCTTATATTTGAGAATGATTAATAGTAACGTAGCTGACTGTGTAATGCCCGAATGAGAAAAGATAAAGAAATGAGCAGAAAATGAGGCTAAATGGCAGCAGAGTGACAGCACTGCTTCTCTGATGATAGCAATTATGTCATAGGTGAAAAACTATCTCTTGATGACAAGTGTATATCACAGGATGAAAGTTCCCATGCAGTTCCATTTAAAATGTTTATTTTCAGAGGAACTGGAAGGGGATAGACGTATTCTCTTTCATCATTGAAATGTCAGGCTTTTCCTAGATGACTTAACTTGTTTTAAGAAGATGCACAGCTTTCAACATTTCTGAATTTTGCAGGTTACTGGCTGAGATATAAACCTGGTTTCCAAATGCAGTGGGAGCAGCACAGTGCTGATACTGGTGCCAGGCGGGCGGTGGTGGTGCTGTTTTCTGTATCTGTTTTCTGTATGATTATATTTGTATACAACTTCTATATGCATTTCTGTTTATGATAATGATGATTTATTGCTATATTATTTTTACATAATTTCTACAGCCAAATAACGCCTTTGTATTTGAATTATTCCAGGTTAATATTGTCAGTTGATTCTCCCAAGGAAGCATTAAGCTTTTCCAAACTGATGAGGCATCCTTTGCACTTATGTCAGGCCATTATCTTGGAAAGGGGCAGTGGAAGCTGGAATTATTTCGATCTAAGGAAAGAAACAAAAGCAGGTGTGCCACTTCTTGGGAAGTGCTGCAGCTCACAGGCGCTGGTGCAAGAGGCAGCCCCCTTGCGAGTCTGCCTTCAGATGGGAGCACCGATGGCTCCCACCCTGGTGTGACGGCTGTGGTCAGCCCGCGTCTCCCCGCTCCTCTGAACAAGCCCCTCATGGTTCTGTGTGTAAAGACACGTATCTTATGAGTCCCAAAAAACCTCAGGTGGAGAACGATGTTCAGCTCAGGCAAGATGATGGGACGTCCAAGGATGTGCCACAGCAAGCCTGGGTGACCAACATACAGATCTGCCCAAAACCAGGTGCCTGGGAACATTCAGGTTTATGTGTGGGTTGTTTTGGTTTTTATTTGTCTTTCCCTCTTTAAAATCTTCATTAACTGCATTCCAGAAATCTAAGTGAGTCTTTTTGGGATCCTGCTCTAGCCAACTACAAGTAGGAGATGAAAGTAACAGGCTCAAATCCCAGGGTGAGTGCGGGGGGTGTAAAGTCTCTTCTGTCGTTGCCTCGCAGCAGACACAAGTCTGCTAATGCAAGCAGCGATCCTAAGCATTGCATGAGCTTTGTAATTAGCTATGTGGTAGCAAAAAAGCTTTGTGTAGGTGTTGGGGCTGTGGTGGGTTGTGTCTGGAGGTTTTTTTGGCAGGAAGAAGGGTCCATTAATGCTGCACCTGCAGAACATGGGCACAAAGCACCTGCAAAGATGGGGCTGTGAGATGGATGGGGTGGGCAGACGTGTGCTGCTTTTCTGTCCAGGGCAAGGGCTGAGGGTCCTGGAATGAACGTTACCAGAAATACCTGCACAGCCTTTCAGACTGGTAGCTGGGACATGGCATACTAGGATGTGGTGGGACAGCCAGGATTACTCCGTGCTGATGCTGTTAAAATCTGTCAGTCTCTCTTCAGTTCATGAAAGCAGCAGCTGACTGCTCTCTTACAGCATTTGAACATTGTACTGAGGATGCATTATTTGCTGAATCACTGAATACGGTGCTCAGAGGAAGTCATGTTTAAAAATCAAGAAAGCATCTTTATGAGATGATTGAATTTTCTCCCCGTTTGTAGGTGTGTATTGTTTTATCCTTGCGTTGAGCCATGACCGAGGTGGCCAGATGTACTATAAAGCAGTGCACACGTAGCCTGCATCCTTAAGAAAACCTGAGACGTGGTATTGAGGGAGATGGGTTTTGATACTGACTCCACTTGAGCAGACCCTTGCTGCCACGCTGCATTGCTGTGTGTGAGCTTTTCCACACTTGCCTAGCCCCGTGTGTGCACTTATATGAATGATGCTACATCCCCAAACCAGATTTTAAAGCTCTTCACTCTTTCTTTTAACACTTCCCCCATGTTGGAGACCCCATCATGGTGACTCCAAACACCATCCCTTGGGTTGCTTGACACTGAAACAAAGCAGCGATTCCTTAGTGCCTGTTGTCTCTCTTCTTTCCTGCCCATTTTGAGTCACTCTGTTAAATACATTCCTATAAGGAAGCCCAGGAAAGGTCAGCAGGAGTTAGAGCAACGGGGCAAGAACCGAATCAATGGAACTAGAAGGTGAATGAGTAGGAGCAGCGAAGAGGCAGGTTTAGGGCAAGGACCAGCAGCCACAAGACAAAGAATATGGGAAGTGAACCTGCGTTAAGAGCTTGGTGAGAAGAGAGGGAGTGGTGAGGGTAACCAGCTGCTGGTAAAGCAGAGTGCTGCAGGGACTGCCCGGTGGGTGGCAGAGGGAAGGGAGATGGTGAAGAGATGAAGATGGAAGAGAGACTGAGCCGCAAGCAGAAGACAACATATATTCTAAAAAATACAGCAAAAATGAAGCAGAAGGCAACACTGATGATGCTGCTTGATGCAGTACAGCACAGGCACTGGGACCTCCCAGAACCTGTCTGCATCAACAGATGATACGCTTTAGGGAAAAAACTAATTCTGCCTTGACTTTCAGTTTCCAGCGAGAGAACAGGCTGCCCAGGCCTTTTTCAACCTAAACAATTCAATGATTTTATGATCCTGCCACGCAGCACTTCTCTGAGGTCTTGGACAGCTCTGGCCCTGACTCCAGAGATGCTTTGGTCAAAGAGCCACAGCCTGCTTCTGTGACACTGTTGGTGCTTCTTCCCAAAATAATGACCAAGCCGTGCTACAGAACAGTGCCCTTGACCTGGCACAGTTAGCTGTGCAGACAGGTCCTTCTGCAGCTCTGATCACCTTTAACTAAGGGAGTCCCACCAATGTAGGCTTTGCTCGTCACGGAGAAAAGAAACTCGTGATATAAATCCATGTTGGTGTTTCTGTATTAATCCATGATTTCCACTCAATTTTGTTGTATTTATTTATTAAACTATCCAAGTCAGGTGTGTAATACTGAGGATACTGAGCTTTCCCAGATAGCTAAAGGATACACACAAGTGTTAAAAAAGTAGAAAAGCAGAAGGGAAAAAGAAAAAAAAGTGGAAAATGAAAACAAAGCCAAAAATGCTTTTGTTAAACTTTTGATTCATGCTTCCATAAAAGGCAGCAGATCCTAACACAGGGCAATTTTCGTGCTGCAAATAGAAAAAGAATTTTACATCTAGGCAGTATGACTTATTGAGAAGGATCTGGGGAGTCATAAAAAAGCCAGTGTGTGAATGTGTGTGTGTGTGCACAGCTTCGTTAGCAGCTGCCTGGAACAACCTGCTTTACATAAGAACGAAGGTGATCAGAGCCAGTGTCAGTGCAGCTCACCAAGGGAAGGTTTGCAGTGTGCGTGCCCTATGCCGGATAAAATGTATTGCTGGAGATATAACAGCAGAGGCCAACCTGAAGGCTTTTTCTCAGGCTGCTCCTACAAAGTCATGTTTCAAGAATTCATTACATTTGTCTGCATCATTTAGTTGTGCTCGAAAGGCCCAGTGGATCACCTTGTTCGCTGCATTTCAGCAGTAAATTCAAACCAGCCTCTTCCCTCCCTCGGGATTCAAAGTTGTTGTGTTCCATCAGGACGCCACTGGACTCGTTAATACCTGTTACACTCAGAGGAGGCAGCTGGCCACGTGGAAGGTGGAGGACAGGTCTGACTTACCCAGTTGGGTTTGACTTAGCAAAAGAAGCAAAAAAAAACCCCTCCAGAAGTAATGATGTAAGATTTTCACTGCTTTGGAGGTTTTATGAACAAAAAAATTCTGTCAAGCTCCACTGTGTACTTTTTCATGTCTATAAGTAAACACAATTTCAGGAAAAGATTTGTTTTGCACAAACAGAAATATTTGGGCTTTTCATAACATGTTCAAGAACTTGGAGAGAGTTGCAAGTCCTGCCTTTGCCATAAATCTCCCATGTGTTCCTGCACTGGAGATAAAGAGCCGACAGAAAGCAGGGCGGTCTGCTGGGAGGGTTACAGAGCCCTGTTTGCAGAGAATTTTATCATCAGCCAGTCGGTTGTTACAAGTCTCTGAGATCCACAGGAGGAATCCCTTGCTGTGCCGAATTTTTGCTGTGAATTTTTAAAGAGAGTAACATCTCAAAGAGACGTGTAGTCTATTAGCACATAATTAAATAGTTAAACCAATTCCACTCCTGCTTCCCAGTTCCTCTCCTCCTCAGCAGACAGCCGTGCCCGTGCCAGATGCACAGCACAGCTGCTGACTTTCAGAGGTGAGATGGAATTTGGGACTCCTCTCTGCTCCCTCCCCTGCTTTTGTTTCTTGGTGCTTTTCTTATTTCAATGTTTCGAGTGCTGCTCTACTCAGGAATGCATTTCTTGGGCTACCGCATCCCACTGAAAGCGTAAACAAAAAGATTCATGAAATTCTGGGGAGTAAGTTAGATTTCCCCAGCCTTTGATGTGACTTAAAAGCCACGGGATTCTTGAGAAATAACAGCATACGAGAAATAACAACAAATAATAACATTTTTATACGTACACATAATTTGATTTCTGTGCAGGAACAGAAAAGCTGTGAAGGCTAACGGCCTGTTTGAGCTTAGCTTTGACACCCTAGGTGATGTCCTGTCAGCTTTGGTGCTGCCGCAGTGGTGGGCACTGGTGATGGAGAACACTTCAGTGATGAAGTCTGGTGGTGGCACAGACCTGTCCCAGCTGGGGCGGGGTGCGTAGGCTCCCGGTGCTCCACACTGCACCTCCTCCAGCAGGTCTGGCACCCAGTTCTCTGCTGGGTCACATCCAGGCAATGGAAGCGACTCTACATCACCTTCCCTGGGCAGAGTCAGCCGGGGAGCTGGCACTCTGGCGTACGTCCCCTCTGGGATCACTGGTGGCCACAGGTGCCGCTGGTGACTACCGTGGTGTGTGTCGCCTTGTCTCAGTGATCTGACCTCATTTAGGTTTTTTTCAACATGGAGTTGGTCAAGCCCTGGAGCAGGTTGCCCAGAGAGGTTGCGGTGCCTCCATCCTTGGAGGTGTCTGGGGCTTGGGCAGAGCAAGCCCTGTGCAGCCTGCTCCAACTGGACCAGTGAGGGGCTGGACTGGACATCTCCAAGGTCCTTTCCGACCTCGACCATTCTGTGGTTTGCTGATGCAGCACCCTCCAGAGGACACCACCTCATTTCCTTGCGACTCTGCTTGCACTGAGGTGGTGGCTTAGACTGGGGCAGGCTCTGTGGCATTGCTTTTAACATGTTCCCCGCCAGGCAGGACCACTAGCAATGGCTTCGGTCACCCTCTCGTCTTCTCACAGCACATTATTGTTCTCACTGATGGTTTTTTTCTGCCAAATTTGTGATGAGTAGAGGTAATGCCTTGAAGTCTGTGGTGTGGGCAGGAGTCTGGTGGACAGCTGCTGCGACTGTGAGTGGTGAGACTACATGGAACGTGGGATCCTTTCTGTCCTGGGCCCCCCTGCCCCCTCCCTTCTTCACGTCACATCTGTACAAAGCTGGCTGCAATAGACCCACAGCTGTTTTCCTAATATAAATATTAGGATCCTCTTAATGTCCCTGAAATTTCTGCTCTGAGCTGAGACACCATGGAAACACAGATGAGGGAAGATGTGTCACTTGTCATTCCAGCCTAGTCCAAGCATGGCACCACAGACCGGAGAAGAGCCAGAGCAGGCTTGAGAGGACATCTTAGGAGTGCTGTGGATCCGGGAGAGGCAGAGTTTAGAAATGGAGCGCACAAGTGAGGATCCTGGGACTGAATGGTTGGTGCAGCTGGACAGGGATGAGCTGTGCCGTGAGCTCAGAGCCAAGAGCCAGCCGAGACGGGGACTGTGACCAGATCTCCTCCTGCAGAGCCAGCAGGGCAGAGCCTTGCTCTCAGCTGCTCATCACAGTCAAAGCTCTCTGTCAGCAGATAGTTTTGAATCTTGCTTGCAAAGTGCTCTGTGCCCTTCTGGTATCAAACTGCCTCAAGGCTGACAACCTGCTGTTGCTATAAATTATTTTGTTAACTCAGGAGTGCAGAATTTTATGCAGGCAATCTAAAGTATCTCAACTCTTCTGAAGGTCCCCCTAAGTGCCAGTATAATGCCACATCATATTTATTTTAGTGCTTGCCATTGTGTGCAATTTCCTCTTTTTAAAGAACATGTAGCTCTACCAGAACAGCTGTTAGGATTGCAAAGGACACAGCAAGTAGACTAAGCAGAACATTTGTCTGCTTGATGCACACGATCATTTGTAATTGCATAATCAAACACAAACTTTGTACAGAAACCTCTCCTCTGACACTGGAAAAACAGAATCATATTGAGATGCATCCGTTTTGCACATAGGATGGAGCGATTTCTCTGTAGGACCCCAACTTCATCTTTTGGAAAGTATTTAGTAAATGAGGTAGAGGAATATAAAAAGGGAGAAAATGATTAAGGCTGGTATGTATTTCCTTGGAAAATGTGACTACACCTGTTGAGTTTGTGTGATGGATGTCCTACGTGGCACTAGTTAAGTCATGTGAAGCTAATTTACATGGGTAGTGAACATTTTTCACTTTAAGCCTGATTTTCATTTTGGGAGCTTGTTGGAGATCTGGGCTCTGACGTACAGGGGTCTGGAGCATCCAGTGCTGGGCTGGAGGGAAACAGGGCTGTGATCTGAGCACACACAGCGCTCCCCCTCCAGCGCTGAGATCCACATCCTACCTACCCCAGAGCCGCTGTCCAACCTCTCCGTCCTCTTGGGCTTCTATTTCCCACCCAGAAATGAGCAATTCTGTTCTCAGCAGAGCCTGAAGAGGGTGTGATAAATAGGGCCGTGAAGAAAGGGCACAAAATCAGTCATTAGGCACCTGCTTTTCCGATGAGCACTGTGCAGCCTGTGTACTGAACGAGGCAAGGTTCCTAAGGAAAAATAATGAACTATCATGGAACTAGTTTCTCAAAAATGTTAACACATGCGCCGGTCCATTTTTGTGGATAATATTTCACATTATGTGTTCTCAGTATTTTTCGATATTACAGGCTTCTTAGGAAAAGCAGAAAGTGAACAAAAAGGGGAAGGGAGAGAGGAAGGAAAAGGGGAAGGAGGGGAGGAAAGGGAAGGGGAAGAGTGTTTTCTAGTTTCCCTTGAAAAGGTGACTGTGAGCAGTCTAGGGAATCATTAGGCAAACAGAAGGAATCCCCAGATTCTTTCATGTTGGTTTGGGAACAAAAGGGCTGATGTAGGTCTTTTTTCAATGCAAGGAGTCAGCAGAATGGTGCTTTCACACCTCATGCAGACTCTCGGTGAGCCATGCTACTGTGCATGAATTTCCAAACCCCAATATTCATGGATATTAAATCCACGTGTGACTTTCTTCATGTATTCACGCTTTTATCAACTGATCTTAAGATCAGGCATGCTTCCTAACCGCAGTGCTGTCACTTCAAACACCAGCAGGACAAGAGAAAAGCTCCAGGAACTTGTTCTTGAGGCAGAGGAACGAGCTGGCAGCTCGGACTGGGAAGCAGCGCTGTTCCCACCCTAGTTCAGTGAAGCGAAAGCCCTTCAAGGCGTCCCTGCCGTCAAATTCTTCTTTCCTAATGGCTCACCTATAAGCTGTACACCCGGGGGGGCTGTCGGTGATGAACTCCGGGGAAGGGGCGCTCAGAGGAAGCGCTGGCCGCAGCGAGCCGCCCCTCCAA